>NC_073232.2:61476363-61779393 GCF_029281585.2 Gorilla gorilla gorilla | reverse complement strand
TGCCATTTCTAAACCATGGAAGATTAAATTAATGACCCCAAATCACACAGTTGGTGAGCAGAACATATAGTCTTTAACTCCAAGCCCCCATGCAGAGTTCGCCAAAAAACTGATTGTACCGAGAAAAGTATGTGGTGGGCTGAAGATTATTATCAAGTTCCTTGGTTCAGAAACAGATAATACCTGTACTGAACAGATAGCTTTCATTAAAAATTACAATCTAATATTTCTCACATTTTTCCCTCTGTGTAGATACTGTTAAGTCCAGTAGGAATTAGATTAAGACAAGCAGCTTTATCTCTACACCTCTTTTTCAGGACAAAGCAGAAGACAAAACTGGCAGGACACAGAGTTGCTTGTATCCTTATTAGTGATGCTACTTCATTAAATTTCATGTCGAAAGATAATTCAATGATTCAATTGCATTTAATGCTAATCAGACCCTTATAAATGTCAGTGAGATACACATTCTCATTGTATTATTTTTCTTTTCTCATTAGTTACCCCTAATTTTCATGATGATTACTAGCATAATAGACCATTAATACTCTCAGGAGGTGGCAGAAAAGATTATGTGTCATGCTGTGATTCATTAATGCCAGAGAAAGAGCTGCTTTGTTTTTCAATATTTTATAGGTAATTCATTCTTTAATAATGAAAAATAAATTTTCTGCCTTTCAGAACTTTCTATTAATACATTTACTTTGAAAAATGGCAATGTTGACCATATCTATATACAATGGGGTATTTATGATCTCTCTATAAACATTCTTAACTTGCTGGCCTTTCCCAGGCTGGGCTTATTTTTTATATGGATTGTGCTCCCTCCTTCTAAAGAAAACTTATTTAATAAATTTCACTGCCTTTTCCATTTTTTCCTACTTTAATTAAGAGAACTTCAAGATTTATTTCCACTTAGCAGATGTACATTAATTACTATAATATAATTTCACTCCATTTTATGATATACTGTGGTATAAGGACCAAAAAACCTTCAATATGCCTTTATAAAAAAAGAAATATTCTTTTAAAAACTGTTCTCTGGACAAATTTATACTGATACTGCTTGAAGACTGTTTGAAGTGTTTCCAGCTGTGCTGTTAGGGTTTGTTTCTCAGGACTTCATGCCTGTACATATAGAGATAATTATTTATTTTGTCTTAAGCTTACCATACTCCCAGAAAGAAAAATATCAAGCTATATAGATAACCATTGACAACAAGAAAATTCTATGCAAAAATACTTTATAACATGGTGCTAAGATAATACTACTCATTTAAAACATATAAATATGCCTCACACATTTTAATCTGGTCAGTATTCATATAAGAGAACCAACTATCTCATTTAAAATATACAAGGATTTAGAAAAGTTATATTGAGTATTCCTCAGTGGAATAATATTTTCATGAAAATAATACACTAAGGTGTATCTCAAAGAGAACTCATCTAGTGACTTAATGGAGGAATCTATTATGTTGTATTCAGCTTCTTATAATTCCTTATTCTACTATTAAGAAGACAAATTAGCATTCTATACTAATGCTGAAGGTGAATTCTGGAAAGAGAGGCCCAGTATTCAGTTTTAAGGGCAAAGAAAAATGGCTGTGTGTTCAATAAAACTGTGTTTTTAATAACATGTATGCACTGTGCATGCTGTTTGAAACATTTTGATTTTGAGATTACTATTATCTTACAGGGAAAAAGAACAACTCAGGTAACATAGGTAACAACGACTATTGAGAGATCTATTGAGAGAATGTCTATTTAGAGAATGTCTAAGTTCAGAGAGAGGAACAAACCGTGCTCAGTGCTTTATGTGCATTTTCTCATTTATATTCAGATAAAATTCATTAGCTAGTGTTGTCATCACTCTGCAGACCTGTTGCTTACAGAAATTAAGAAACCTGTCCACTCCTGGTTACACAGCCGACTCATGGTTAAATAAAACCTCACATTTGTCCTTATTATGCTTTTGGAAAACAGTTAGACTTAAATATATCAAAACTTTATTTTTATAATGTCCTTTATGTATTATATTCATTAACCTTTCTTTCACAGTCTTCCTATTTAGCATACCCATAACATTTGGTTAAACTTTAATCAACATTGACTTAAATAAAATGTTCTTGTAGTAATTCCTATCATGACTTCATGTTTTTGGAGCAGGAGCTGCTAGTCGTTTCCTGCCCACATGTATGCCTCTTTTTTTTTTTTTTTTTTTTTGGCACCTTTGGGCTCAGCTGCATCTTACACTCTCATCTTAGCTCTGAACCAGAATATTGAGCCCAAAAAGAGCCCATTCTTCAAAAGAGGTTGTTTCAGTATCAACTGGTCTTGTTCTATTCAAATGTTACTTAATCTCAAAGTGAATATGTTCAGAGCTCACTGCCTTCTGGGTCTGGAAGCCACACTGTTTACTTTTTCCTATGATATTTGTTCTCTGCTGAGTGTCGAAATCCCTCCAACTGCCTTTTCTAAGATGCAGACTGTTCCCTTTCACTTATTTCTATTGCCCATTTTGGGCTCTTTATCAACGCCCTATATTATAAAACATCAGCAAGGACTGTGTCTGTGCTTACGTTTTTGAAGGATTTATGAATCTGTTTTTGACATGTTGGCATGATTACGCAATTTTTTCAGGTCCAAATGATACTATACTAGCTCATAATCCTGGATTCTGAAACCAAGACCCAAAGTAAACACATATGCTAGTTCATACTGACTTTCAATCTCCCTACCACCCTGTCTTTCAGATCCAACCTAAGGTATTTGATTATTGGCACCTCTTAGCTACTACCACCTGTAATATAGTATTTCATCTTCCTAAAACATGCATTCTTGCTATAAATGACAAGAACACTATGTGGCATTGTTTTACCAAGCATTAAATATCGAGAATTCCTTAACATTAAGTAAAGAGAAGACTAATATTTAGATGGAATAAACTATGCTAACCAATAAGAAAAATACTAGCTTATCCCCTTTTGTCAGAATTATTTTATCTTCCATGAAGAATAACTTTAACAGAAAGTTGAATAATCTTTTTCCTTTTCCTTTTAATTTCAAGCCTGTTAAACATTTTTAGAAATGTAATATACATTTCTAAAATTGTATCTCTACAGCTTCACGTTTCTTCTTTGTTTCTACAGTACTCTCATGAGAATTCAATTCTCTTCCCTGCATTTTTAGAAACTCATTAAACAGGTCGGGCACTGTGGCTCACGCCTGTAATCCCAGCACTTTGGGAGGCCGAGGCGGGCGGATCACGAGGTCAGGAGATCCAGACTATCCTAACTAACACGGGTGAAACCCCGTCTCTACTAAAAATAAAAAATTTAGCCGGGCGTGGTGGCACATGCCTGTAGTCCCAGATACTCGGGAGGCCAAGGCAGGAGAATGGCGTGAACCCGGGAGGCGTAGCTTGCAGTGAGCCAAGATCGCGCCACCGCACTCCAGCCTGGGCGACAGAACAAGACTCCGTCTCCAAAAAAAAACAAAAAACCAAAAACTAACTCCTAAAACATAAGTAATAAAAGAATATAGGATCTTCAAAAAAAAGAAAGGAGTCATTAAAAACTACAGAAATACTATAATAATTTGACATCTACTCCTTAATTTGGCAGTGCCATACACCATGGGTTGTAAGAAAGAAGAGAATATATAGTTTTAAAAATGCTATTAATACTTTTCTCCAGCCCCTAACCCAACCCACTCATGCAGTTTTTCTTCATAGAAGAAGAGATTTTGCTGGTTTGTTTAAACACAGACCAAAAATATGTTCACCTCTGCTCAATATTGTATATCTGACATTCTCTTTAAATATATCTGTAGACCAATTGGATACAAATAAACATTCCAACACTATATATATATATATATATATATGTATATATGTATATATATATTCCGTATCAGTTGTTTGGGGTTTCTTAATATTACAAATTTGTCGTACAAATTACGTAGGAGTAGAAATTCTAGGTAAGGAGATATGCATAAGTTCAGACGTAATAGATAGATAATATCAAACTTTTTCCAAAATCTTTTACTAATTTTTATCCCCTCAGCAATATCTGAGAACTTCAGTCGCTTCACAATTTGATTTTGTCGGTTTTTTTTTTTTTTTAGTCATTGTGATGAACATGTGTTGGTTTCTTGTGGTTTGTTTTCAATTCCCTAGCAGTTAAGTTATATATATATACATATATCTATATATCTATATATATACATATATCTATATATATATCTATATATATCTCCTGTGGAAATTGATAAGCTGATTCTAAACCTTATTTGGTAATGAGCACACAGAGAGAGCCAAGAGAAGCCAACAAACCTTGAAGACAAAAAAATAAGCAGAAGACTTACACTATCAGATATTATAAAACTATAGTAATTCAGATAGCAGAATGATGCAAAGACAAACAGGTCAATGAAATAGAATAAAGTATTCAGAAATAAGCCTTTACATCCATGACCATTTGACGTAGAACAGAGAGAACACGTCAGTAGAGTGGAGAAAAAAAATGGTCTCTTTAGAAAATGATGCTGGTCAATTAAATATCCACATGGGAAATCAAAAAAAAAAATCTTGACCTCCTACATCACTCCAAACACACAAAAAAATCCCATATGGACTGTAAATCTAAACATAAAATATGAAATAAAATTTTTGGAAATAAACATAAAAAAGTCATGTTTTTGTGTTACTCAAAGGGCTTTTAACAAGACAAAAAGTTGCTCAACATGAAAAAATAATAAATTGTATTAAAAGTTTCTGCTCATGAAAAAGCATAAAAAATAGGGTGAAAATGCAAGCCATACCTTGGGAGACGATATATCCAATACATATATTGAATAAAGATGTGCAATCCAGAGTATATAAAGAATTCTAAAGACTTAATGAGAAAACAAAACAAACAACAGAATGTCCAGAGAAAAATGTTAGAAAGAGACCAAAATAGTCGCCACATAAAGAGGATACAAATACTGGCAAAAAATATATAAAGAGACATTTGACTATCTTAACTACTAGGGAATGGTAAACAAAGCACAAGAAACCACCACATGTTCATCACAGTGACTAAAAAAAAAATCAGACAAAATCAAATTGTGAAGCAACTGAAGTTCTCAGATGCTGCTGAGGGGATATAAATTAGTAAAACATTTTTGAAAACAGTTTGATATTATCTATCTATTAAGTCTGAACTTATGAATATCCCGTTACCTAGAATTTCTACTCCTAAGTATATTTGTAATATTAAGAAACCCCAAACAACTTATATGGACAGTATATGGGATATATTAACTGTAGTATATTTGTACAATGAAATTCTCTAGAGCAATGAAAATGAATCAATTATTACTACATGCAATAATAACATAGATGAATCTCACAAATATAGTGTGAGAAAATGAATCTAAACAAGAAATACAATTTTCCTAAGTCTATAAAAATATCGTAAACAAGAAAAACAAATTTATGGTTGGAAGTCATACTAGTTATTCTTACGGGGATGTGGAACAGGAACTGGTAATGCTCTGTTTCTTGACCTGGGCACTGGTTACACTACCGTGTTCACTTTGTAAATATTTATCTAGCTGCACACTTAGAATCTGTGTGATTTTGCATATGCAGGTTGCATTATGTATGCAGTTTGTAATAAAAATTATACATCAAAAATATTCTTTTAGGCTGGGCACAGTGGCTCATGCCTGTAATCCCAGCACTTTGGAAGGCCGATGCAGGCGGATCACAAGGTCAGGAGATCGAGACCATCCTGGCTAACACGGTGAAACACCATCTCTACTAAAAATACATAAAATTAGCCAGGCATGGTGGCACATGCCTGTAGTCCCAGCTACTCGGGAGGCTGAGGCAGGAGAATCGCTTGAACCCGGAGGCGGAGGTTGCAATGAGCTGAGATGGTGCCACTGCATGTCCAGCCTGGGCGACAGAGTGAGACACTGTCTCAAAAAAAAGAACAAAATAATTTTTTTGATATCAGCATTCAACATATCTTGGGGTCTATTGGCTTCAGGTGGTGACAGTCTTTCAAATTACTATGAGCCTCACTGACTTTTGTCCTTTTCTAGATTACTGGGTTTCTAAGAGACCATAAATGTCTAGGGGGAAAAATCCTGGAAACAAGTAAAATGATACATTATTAAAGAGAGAATTATCTTTATAAAAACTAGTTTAGCTACCACATAAAGTTTCTGAATCAACTTGATGGAGATGCCTAGTTTAGATGTTATTTTTGTTCACTAGAATGCATTTTTGTGAATCCAGGCATTTCATTGCCTGTTTTTGAAAAACAAGAAAAATAAAAAAATTTTAAAGTCTCTGCAATTCTCAGATTTTCAGTGAATTACAACTAATCAGAGCAAATTGTATTCTCTTTATGCATAAAATCTCTCTCCAGGCCTGCAGGTTTCCCTTAAGGTAAATTAATTGAAACTAATAGGAAGAATCATTTATTTCTTACAGCTTATTTGGAACTAAACTTTCTTCATAACGCACTTTAAGGAACTCTTGTACTTTACCGTTCTTATTGGAAATATTAATAGACAATTCAAAATTAAGATACATTTATAGAAGTATGAATAAACAATTTTTAAAAGCTAAATTTCCTCATTTTTTCCCCTTATATTTGTGTTATAGATCTCCTGTGTCAGGTCAGTACAGCACAAAGTTAAATGGAGGTTCAAGACATTACAGGACATCTTCAGACAAAAGTAATTTTTATTTGCCCAATTTATCTTCTGAATTGTGCCTTGCAATGCAGCCTTCACTTTCAGAAAAATTCTGAGATTTTCAAAGGGAGAACCAAATGTCAATATTCCTGCTCTACAGATGATGGAGGATATGGCCTTTGAAACATAATATAGGAGAGTACACACAATCATCACTACTCTAAAACTTATAAAACCTCCTAAAAGTAAATGCAAGCTTACCTCCAAAAATAGTATTGCATACCTATACCTTGGATTGTTACACATTTAATCATCTGAGAGATATGCAGACATCTAATAAATTTGTAATACTGCTAGAGTACACTCAAACTTTAAAATATATGAGCCACCAGCAAGTTTAGGAAAGGCAAAATTATTTGGCCATTTACCAAATAAACTACTTTATTTTCATGTATCATGTCCAGTGGCTCTTCAAATTCATAAAAAGTCCTTAAACTCTCTACTTTAAAAATAAAGTATCCAGGCTGGTCATTGTGGCTCATGCCTGTAATCCCAGCATTTTGGGAGGCCGAGGTAGGCAGACTGCCTGAGGTCAGGGTTTCGAGACCAGTCTGGCCAACATGGTGAAACCCTGTCTTTACTAAAAATACACACACAAAAAAAAAATACAAAAAAGTTAGCTGGGTGTGGCTTTCACCTGTAATCCCAGCTACTTGGGATGCTGAGGCAGGGGAATTGCTTGAACCAGGGAGGTGAAGGTTGCAGTGAGCCGAGATCATGCCAATGCACTCCAGCCTGGGTGACAGAGCATACACTCCATATCAAAACAAACAAACAAAAAAGTTTCCAGTTATCAGAGCAGCTTTACATCTATGTTTTTGTTTTTGTTTTTTCCAAGACAGAATCTCTGTCACCCAGGCTGGAGTGCCGTGGTGGCATCTTGGCTCACTGCAACCTCAGACGCCTGGATTCAAGCAATTCTCCTGCCTCAGCCTCTTGAGTAGCTGGGATTACAGGTGCCTGCCACTGCACCTGGCTATTTTTTTTGTAGTTTTTAGTAGAGACTGGGTTTCACCATCTTGGCCAGGCTGGTCTTGAACTCCTGACCTCGTGATCCACCCGCCCCGGCCTCCCAAAGTTCTGGTATTACAGGCGTGAGCCACTGTGACCGGCCTCATCTATTTTGAAACATCCAAGCTTCCCTCATTCTTCAGATAATTATAGTCTGGGAAAAGTAGTCCGATTTCTATTATAAGTAATATGAATTAAAGCAATTTTTAATTAAATTACATTCAAATTAATAGGCATAAATTGTTTGCTAGGAGAATGATATTTTTTGGTGTCCCTTCTACAATAAAAAAAAAACTGATTTGTATGGAGAGGGGGAAGAAGAGTAAAACATATGCAGAATTATTTCATTGTATACTCAACTGACATCTACAAAAATAGACTTCATCTTGTCCACTTATATTAAAAGAACATAACAAGAATGTTTTACTTGTTCAGACTAACAAGGAGAAATGCTATGTATCAGCAACTGGTAATGTTTTTTATGGTTCTCAACTAGTACAGGAGAAAATGCAGGATTAGACTATTTGAAACAGAATATCAAGTTTCAGTTATATAGGAGGATTAAGGTAAAGGGATATATTGTACAACATGGTGACTATAGTAATGGCGATATATTCTTTAAAAATAAAATACAGAATACAGTGTAGAAACAGAGTAGATTTTTTGTAATCATCTGTCTGCATTTGTGCCACAGAATTTCAAAATGAATGTGAAGTATTTTCTAAAAATATATGATATAATCTAAAAATAATTGAAAGAAAAGATGATAGAGAGTAAACGTAAAATATATAAAGGAAATCAGAGAAAGTCAGTATACCACAATTTGTATTGCATTCATCTTCTAAAATTGCTAAAGATGGATCAAATATTTGACTTTGAGTCTCGGTGGAAAAAAACAAAAGGAAACTATTAAGTACAGTATAGCCTGTGATCATATAACAAAAATAGCCCAGTTGTTCAGGAAAAAAAAAATCTTCACATTTGATGTCACCAGTGAGGCTAAATAAATGTAAAACTATGATATATGCATAACATTCATAAAGCTGTCATCAAGTCTGATTTTCTAATTTGGCAAGAAGTGAAATCCACAGGGAAGTCCAGGGTGATGTTATTCTGTGTTGTAATCAGCCCAAAAGAGTTTAATGTAAAATGTATTTTACTAATTTGAAATGATCATTCATGCAGCATGTGTTAAACAGGTTAAAAGACATGAGTATATGTAAAAATAAATAAAATTTTAAGAAGTCATTATATGAAAAAGGTACTTGCACACACGTTTATAGCAGCACAATTTGCAATTGCAAAAAATCTGGAACTAGCCTAAGTGCCCATCAACCAACGAGTGGATAAAGAAAATGTGGTATATATACACCATTGAATACTAGTCAGCCATAAAAAGGATTGAAATAATGGCATTTACAGCAACCTGGATGGAGTTGGAGGCCATTATTCTAAGTGAAGTAACTCAGGAATGGAAAACCAAATACTGTGTGTTCTCATCTGCAAGTGGGAGCTAAGCTATGAGGATGCAAAGGCATAAGAATAATATAATGAATTTTGGGGACTCGGGGGACAGAGTGGGAGGAAGGTGAGGGGTAAAAGACTACACATTGGGTACAGTGTATGCTGCTTAGATGACAGGTGCACCAAAATCTCAGAAATCATCACTAAAGAACTTATCCATGTAACCAAAAACCACTTGTTCTCCCCAAAATACTTTTTTGCTAACCTTTTTTTAAAATCCAGGGGTACAAGTGCAGGTTTGCTATATGGGTAAACTTGTGTCACGGGTGTTTGTTGTACCCAAAAATTATTGAAATAAAATAAACTAAATTAAAATCAATAAATAAAATTTTAAACAAACACCAATTTGAAATGTTAAGCCCAATATATAATGTCTTTAAGTTGATGGGAAAACATAATGTCTGCTTAGATGAAATTTAAATTCTAGTAGGAAAATCATGCACACAGATAAACGATAACAGTATAATTGGTTTAAGTGCTAAACTAGACATACAGTGATTCAGTTACAGGGTCATAGTCAAGAAGGCAATGCACCCTCAGGCACCTACATATGTTTGCTTAGTTCAAAGTACAAACCACACAAGGTCAAATACCGTGCCAAAACATGAAGGAAACCAGACGAGATCGGGCGCATTCAGGGTGGTATGGCCATAGATGGAAGGAAACCAGTGATTAGTAAGACCGTGTGAAAACACCTCTCCCTTGAAACCATGAGAGAGTTTCCTCATACTTGGCAATGCGGAACCAAAATTAGTGTTTTATTGGACCTTTACTTCAGGCTGGTTCTTGTCTACATCTGTTCTATATGTAACTAGGAAGAAAATTGTCACAAAATAACTCACTAGCTTTTAAGTAACATAAACCACAAATACTGTAAAACATAAATGGTGATTTTGATTTCAGAACTAAGTAATCTATGCTATTTGACCTCTAAAATGTGGTTCTCAAGTATAACAGTTGTCACAGGACACTTGACATTGTAACAGTAAATAACACATAAATAAGCAAACCATCAGCTTAAAGATTTTAAAGGGCACCTGCTTCTACAGCAATATTTATGTGAGAAGATATCTGTGGCACAGAGTGATGGAGCATAAAGTCTCACAGAGAGATAAGAGCACGCCCAGAACTAAATCCAGGTGATTAGAATGTCAGTCCAGTGCTCTTCCATTGGAAACGTGGTTGAGCTTGGTCTCGGAAGCAGAATGCCAGGCTGTAAATTGTAGCCTCACTCCCAACTAGCTGCACATGTTGGGAAGGTTACTTATTGCTCCTGTGATGCACTGTTCTCTGTAAATTAAAGAGATGCTACTTGGGGGAAATACATTAAAAATTCAGAAATGTGCTGGAGATGTTTTACCTAAGACCCAGGTGAGCAGGGACAGGGATGGAGACCAGGAGCCCCCAGGAGCCCTAACCTCTGTCTAGAAACATTATGTATTACCCTACATTGTTAACCTTGTACATTTCTATACCTTTTGCTACTAAGGAAATTTGCATCCTCTGACCATGACTGTAGCTTTTTTCTACCTACGGCATCACTCTGCTGAAACCTCTCATCACCAGTTTGTGCTTATTTTGAAAATGTAATAAACAATCAGCCATTAAGTGTTAAGTCTTTTTTCTTGCTGCTTTTTCACAATATTATTTTCTTTTAGTCCACAAATTTCTTAAATTTGGCATCTTTAATAATTTAAAAATACGATATTCAAAATCTTTTTAACTTTCAGTAGAGATCAAATCAACATTATAACTCAATTTTTCTGACATTGTTTTTCCACATTTGCAACTTGTAAAGAATGAGATTAATCCTCACTGCATTAACTTCTGGAAAATATCTTCATAATTCAGAGTTTTTAAAAATTAATCTTGATCACATTTAACATCTCCCTGTATTTGCAATAAATGCTATTTTTGCAGTTAAGACAACATGCAATAAACTGGAAAAATTAGTTAACAATTTGAAAAGTGTTTTTAAAATCAAATCTTACTTGTTACCTTAACAGGGGGTGTCACAATTTACACAGTTCATCTCAAGTTGAAAAGAAATCGGTTGCCTTTTTACTTGTCTCCTAATTTTTCACAGAAAGTTAGTATGTTCTCTTATTTTCTAGCAGGATTCTACGCCTCATTTCTCCTGGGAAGCAATGTAAGAGGTTACAAGAAAAGTTCTTGAACTGAGGTAGACCTAACTTTAAATTCCAACTTCACTGGGTATTCGGCTGAGTAATACTAGGAAAGTTATCCAGCCTTACTGAGCTTCAATTTTCCCAAAAGTGCAATAAGAAATAATTGCATCTACTGCGTAAATCAATGCTTTAATTTACTTGTTTTATTTTAATTGATATTATTTTATTTATTCTTCATTTTATTTATTTATTTAAAGAGTGTAGGCTAAAATAAGTAAATGACATTTCACAGTTCTCAGAAAAATAATAATGACAAATAAACCACAGTTATTATTATGAATTAGGGAATATTTATCCATTAACATTTCTTCAAAGACCAGCAGAAACAAAAAGTTAATGTTCAAAGGCCTAGCTTCAACTTTCCTTCTTCACACAAAAAATTACAAATATTACAAGTATTCATCACTTTTTCTATTTCTTTTTTGTTGACCACATAGTTGCTTTTTTACAGTTCTTTCTATATTCTGGATACCGCTCCTTTGAGATATATATATTTTTAATAGATGTTGTGAGTATTTGCTTTTAACATATTGCTTCACTCAGTCATTTATAGCACCCTTGTTGCAGCAGTCTGCTATTCTGATGTAACCATATTCATCAGTCATTTTTCATTAGTGTAGGACAGGGGTCCCCAACCCTCAGGCCATGGACAACTACCAGTCGGTGACCTGTTAAGAACTGGGCCACACAGCAGGAAGTGAGTGGTGGGTGACTGAGTGAAGCTTCATTTGTATTAATAGCTACTCTTCATGGCTCACATAACCTCCTGAGCTCTGCCTCCTGTAAGATCAGTGGCAGCATCAGGTTCTTATAGGAGCATAAACCCTATCATGACCTGCGCATGAGAGGGTTCCAGGTTGCACAATCCTTATGAGAACCTAATGCCTGATGATCTGTCACTGTCTCTCATCACACCCAGATGGGACCATCTAGTTTCAGAAAAACAAGATCAGGGTTTCCACTGATTCTACATTATGGTGAGTTTTATCATTATTTCATTATATATTACAATGTAATAATAATAGAAATAAAGTGCATAATAAATGTGATGCACTTCAGTCATCCCCAAACCATCCCCCTCTGCACTCCTGTCTGTGAAAACATTGTTTTCCACAAAACCAGTCCCTGGTGCCAAAAAGGTTGGGGACCGCTGGTGTAGGACATTTCAGTTAATGATGTTCAACTAATGGCCTGCCCTAGAGAAGGAGGAATCAGAATTGTGGGGAGGCTTTTTCAACATACAAGGTAATGCAGATTCTGATATGGCCTCCTGGCAGGCTGAGAGGATTAGCATGTTCCCACAATGCACATCACTCCCATACTGTTGCAACTGGTGTTTTATGAAATAAAATGTTTAAAAACACAGTACATAGTCAAGAAAAATAAATTGACTAATATAAATCTTTACTTCTGAATTTGAACATAAGCTTCACATTCATAAGAGCTTCAAAGGAATGAATACCAATTAAAAATAGTTTAAAAAAGGTTTTCACATTCTTTCAATAAAAGTGATGCCTTCTCTCCTCTTTTTCTTTACTGTGGTAAAATGTACGTAACACAAAAGTTAGCATTTCAACCACTTTTCAGTGTACAGTTCATTGACATTAAGTGTATTCACATTGTTCTGCAAATACCACTGCCATTCATGCTCAAAACATCTTCTTCTTCCCAAACGGCAACAGAATAGCCATTAAACAACAGCTTCCCATTTACCTCCTCCCACTCCACCCCTAAACCCTGGCAGCCAACATTCCGCTTTCTGTCTTTATGAATTTGCCTACTCTAGGAACCTCATGTAAGTAGAGTCATACAATATTTGCCCATGTCTAGGTTATTTCACAGAGCATGATGTCCTCATTAATCCATGATGTAACATGTATTAGAATTTATTTCCCTTTAGGACTAAATAATATTCCATTGTATGTGTATATCACATTTTGTTTATGCATTCATCTATAGATGAACATATGGGTTGTTTCTTTTTTTTTCTTTTTTTTTTTTTTTAAGACAGAGTCTCACTCTGTCGCCCAGGCTGGAGTGCAGTGGCGTGATCTCGGCTCACTGCAAGCTCTGCCTCCTGGGTTCATGCCATCCTCATGCCTCAGCCTCCTGAGTAGCTGGGACTACAGGTGCCCACCACCACGCCCGGCTAATTTTTTGTATTTTTAGTAGAGACGGGGTTTCACCGTGTTAGCCAGGATGGTCTGGATCTCCTGACCTCGTGATCCGCCCGCCTAGGCCTCCCAAAGTGCTGGGATTACAGGCATGAGCCACCGCGCCGGGCCCCATATGGGTTGTTTCTACTTTTTAGTTGTTGTAAATAGCACTTCTATGAACATGGGTGTACAAATACCTGATCAGGTCTTTGCTTTCAATTATTTTAAGTATATAGTAAGAGTTATATTTTAACTGATATTAACTAATTGTTTTAAAGACTAAAGAAAAACGAATTACCATTGGATTTTCTTTTCGCACTCCTCATAATTAAAATGACTGATTACTTGTCACTAATGGAAATCAACTTGGTAGAACCAGTTGTGACACAGATACGCAGCATGAAACCATAGTAAATATAGATCTTCTCAGATAACTTTTTGTTCTGTGCACTTTTGATACAATTCATGTACTTAAATGTGACATGAGCCTTCAAATTATTGAGCCAGAAATCAAGTATCTACATGTCTGTATATATCTTTGTCCTAGAAAATCCTCAGGAGACCTCCCTCAACAATCACGGCTCAAAAATGACTCACATATCCACGTGCAAACCAATCATTTGCAAAGATAACAGGACAGGCATGATTGGCTCTGACCAGCCATTTTTCACCACTTTGGAATAGGCTTCACTTCCCCCGAAGCACATGATCCCCAAAAATAATACCTAAATAAAACTGAAATTCTGTTAAAGTGTGAGGTAGGAGAAATAGCCAACTAATGGTGTCTACTATACTCAGACAATGTGAGTATATTAAAACCAGAGACTTCACCTAAATTAACTCAGTGGTACAAACAGAATAATTTAAAACTTACCTTCACCTAAATTTCAGATAATTATATTCTTTCCACTCAGTATAGTATAAACATGAACTGAAACTAAATTAGGTATTTTGTCCATCTAGATTTAATTATAACATATGTTTTTATTTATTTACTTTTTTTTCGGGGGGGGGTGGTCTGGTTTACTAGAATGTGGCTTCTGTAAGGGTAGAGAGAACCTATTTTGGTTGCTTCCATATTTTCAGTACAGAGTAAGAACACAGTATATATTTTCTTTAAAAAAAATGAACTTAGAACCTAAGTTTTTAAGTATATTAGGTATGCCACTTCAGAGCAGATATACAATTGTCTTTATTATATTATTACTTATATTGGATAATTCACTTCAACAATGTTTTTATTGTGTCACTTTACCTGTAGCATATTTTAAAAATAATGCCCCAAATTCACTACTCATCTTTTAAGCTAATATAGCCTTATTCACTGCTATTTCAAAGTCTTATCTTACTTTGTCAATCTTATTCTATGTAACATTTCTTCTTTCCCTTCTTACACAAAGCACATATTTACATTTAACTTTTATCATTCTGCGTTATATCATGAACCAACAAAAATTAACTTGCATTCATGGTAGATGATCTACCATTACCTAATATTGTATAGCAATTGGTAGAAACACCTCTTTCACAATCACGGGCTACTTCCCATTTTTAAAATCATCTTTCCTTCCTTCAAACACCACAGCTGAACTGGTCCTGATTCAGTGCTGTTTCCATTAATATTTTTGTTGCTCTAAGTATAAAATGAGAAGAACTGCTTAACTCATGCTCTGATGAAATTCTGGAAAGGAGAAGATTTCAGGCTTCAAGGCTAAAGGCAGCAACTGGAATTGTTAAACATTAAGTATTTATTACTCCCTTCCGCTCGTAAATCCCTTGCCTCCTATCACTCAGATATGCTCCGCACTTTGTTTCTTCTGAGTTTTGGCTTACTTAGTTTGTTTCCTCTACTTAGACTGTCTTCCTCACATATGTTTCACTCTGGAAAAAAAAATCTAACCACCCTTCAGTGCTAGTCTTAAATTCTTCATCCTCCAGAAACCTTTATGTTCATTTACCAACTGAAATGTTTTCTTCCTTTGAATCCACAAGACAATTTGCGCTCTGCTACTTGACTTTATTATTATAGCATACACTTGCATCAACACATTCTTTCTCTCTCTCTCTCTCTCTCTAAACTTTCTCTCTCTCTCTCTCTCTCTCTCTCCCCCTCTCTGTCTGTCTCTCTCTCCCCTCTTTCTCTCACTATTGTATAAAGTACCTAGTACATTATATTGCATGAAGTTGGTTTCCTAGAAAGGACCCCTTTCCCTAGTCTGAATTACCCACTGATAGTTTGAAGGGGGGAGGGTTCCTTAGAGTTCTCAGTAGTCTGGAGACACAATCAATCCCATCACTGTATATTTCATCAGAAGAAGTCCATGCATTCTGTCCAGGGCATATCTCCTCACCCAGATGCTTCTTTCAATGCAATGTCTTTACACACCTTATTAAGACTCAGTTTCTCACCTGACTTTTACACTACTACCAAACTTTCGCCGGAATCCCTTGGAAATCACAGACCATCATCAACAAAATCCCCTAAATATTCAACTTTCCCTTTGAGTATTACCTATACTTTTTGATTCCTTCTTTCTCCCTCTACCCATCCTTGACAAAAGATGCTGCTTTCTGTAGATCTCCCAGTAGTGGCTACCATAATTTACATAGCACAGAGCCCAGGAGTACAGGGCAAGCATCCTTCTGTCTCCTTTGACACTCTGTCCCAATTCCTCTGAAGTAAATCCCATCAGATAATGCCACCCACTAAATTTCCTTGTTATAGTCATCACATGCCTTTTGAGTAATCTCCTTTATTAATGGACTAGTTTAACATTTGGCTTATCTTTTTTTCCTACATCACACTATAGGATTAGTAACATAAGTGGTGATGTAAAAATCCACAAGGGCATTCTAATCACAGTAGCATTTGACAGTCAACGATCCTCTTTTATCAATCTTGTTCTTTCCATGGTTCAGGGACCTTGCATTTTCCCTGTATTCCTGTCACCTCATGGCAGCAACATCTCAGTATCCCCAAACCCTTCTTCTCCTGATCTCTAAGTGCTGAAATTCCCAAAGCTTAGTCTTTGTATTTTTTTTTTGTCAAACCCATTTTCTGGGTGATTTCATCTTGGCCCCTTATTTCTCTCTCAAGTCTAGATCAGCATTTGCAAATGCCTTGCCAAGAATTAGGTTTCTGTATTGAAAAAGCCTCACAAACCTTGATTACTGCCATCACAATAGGCAGTGGAGGAGGTATGGGGATCTGTTCAGGACAAAAACCACCAAGTCATTCTTGATTTTTCCTAATGTCCCATGTATGATTCATCAGCAAATCCTATATGTTCTATCCTTTAACCCCCATCTCAAGGTCTCCATAGCCTATCAACGTTGTTCAAGCTACCGTCAAATTTTGCCTGGACTCGTCATGCATTAAATTATACTTGTCCAAAACACTGTGTTACCCATTCCCAACATCCCCCATGCAGCATCTACAATAATCTTTTTATATTGGATGATGTCATAACTGTTTAAATCATTCAAAGGCTTTCTTTCCAACACACCTAGAAAGAATCCCATATTCTAGCCCCAGGTACATTTCTGATCTCATTTCCTACCAGACTTTTTCATTCACACTAGCCTCCAGCTCCCTGTCTACCTTTAGGGCTTTACAAAGAAATCCCAGAATGCTGCTCACTTAAGAATCCATGTCTTGATCTTTTCCTTTATTCAGGTCACTGTTTCAGTTTTATCCAAAAAGAACTATCTTAACTTTCTTATCTAAAATTGCACCACTCTCATTCTTCCCTTACCATACTTTTTTGTTTCCTTAGAATTTATCACTACATAACTTACTCATCTATTCATTTCTTCAACTAGTTTGTCTGCATTACTCGGGTGGAAACTTTGTTTGTTTGCTTTGTCAATTGCTCTATATCAAACTTCTAGAACAGTGTTTAGCACATTATAGGTACTCAAACATATTTGACTAAATGATAGAACTAAATCAATTAAGAGTTAATGAGACTAAAATATAAAATAAGACAAAAATCAGCTATAAAGGATTCCTGCTTGTGGATAACAACATAAATTAAATATAATGAGTGACAGATTTGTGGACTACTTTTAGTTAAACTGGTGATTCAGGTCAGGGGTCTGTACTTAGCATAGTGGAAGAGCTATTTTGCAAGCCCAACCCAATTAGGTTGAATTTTTTTCTTACTGAGAGTGTTTGATAGGTGATAAAACTACATGTAAGAAGAGCTCTAATCATGGTGCTCCTGGTAACAGGAAAAGAAAGGCAATTACTCATGTGGAAAACTAGAAGCAATCAAAAGCTAGATTTGCCAGAGATGTTTAGGTTTTATGTGCAATTTACAGCTATTTACAAGTTAACCATTGAAATGCTGTCCAAAATTAACTCTGCAATTGAGAATCCAAAATGTTTAGCATCTAAACTTTTTCCTCAGTAAAATTCAATCTTTAAAATTTTTAAGTAATAAAACATTAGTAATACACAGATGATTAGAAATAGTCATAAACATTTGATTATAAACAATTATAATAGTAATTAGTAATAAACATTTGATGATAAATACAGAAAAAAATTGAAAACTTACAACTTTGGTCTTAGATACCGCATTTTTGAAATTCCAAGTAAGCCAACATTCTCTGAGACATCAAGGTTTTTGTAACTTTTAGTAAAGTACTAAAACTGGTAGTGTTATTTTTTTACTTTCATTCAATCAGCATTTAAAATTCAAAATTTCAGAAAAAAATGGTTAATTTATTCCACTATTTCTTCTATTAGAAGTGGTAATTTTATATTTGTCATTAGAGATTCCATTTTGAGAATCTTTTGAGTTATCCTACTGGAGGAATACAAACCATTAAGAAAAGATATACATTTCAACATCTTATTCAATGTAAAACATGATAAGTATTTTGTTACCATTTTCATAGTAAAATGAAACTCAAAAAGTTGCTTAGTGTTTACCTGATATAATCTGTATTGAGTTTAGATAACTAAACTAATATAGCTCCAAGTTTCAGGCTTTTGTTTATACAGCATAAGTATGCAGTTAATGCAAACTACAGGCTTACAGCTTATCTGCAAAACCTGAGCTTTTCTTTTATTTTAGTTCTGTATATTAACATAATTCCTCATACCTTCACTCCGAGTACAGAAGTAAACATTCTTGCATCTTCAGATACACCTCCGATGTAGAATTTTTTCTGAAACACTGGGAGATGATTATTTTCATCCTGAATCTCAATGTATACTTTAGCTGTATTGCCTGGAGGACAAGAAATGATGCATTTTTTATTGGTGGTTATTCATGGGGGAAAAAATGCACTGAAGTAAATACTTGCTGCACTTTTCTTTGGAAACATTGAAAATAAATCAAAAGCCATTTCTAGATGCCATGCCTAGTACCCCCAAATTCAGGGGACACTGATAATGATGCTTCTGGTATAAAAATGTTAAGTTGCTGTTATTTCTTTTAATTACAATGTCCTGGTAGTTCATTTTACTTGATTTAATTTGGCACTAAAATACTGCACCCTGTTAATTTTAATGAAACAACTCTACTGTTCACGTTCACAAACACTTCACACACAATACCAGTTATACCGAAGGGACACAAATATATAAACCCCTTATGAAATAGTAGAAACTGCCATAAACTATTATATGAATATATATTTATTCTTAAGTATAAAATCAGCAATGGCATTTCTTTAGCTTAAAATTGTACAATAACTTTTATGTTTTAAGACTAAAAGTAACAGTGTTTGGGTGAGGTGTTTATTTCCACAAATGGAAAACAAGTTTTATCATGCCTTGGAAACTGTCAATGTTAGAGGCTAACATTCATTGAAAACAATGGAGCTGAAGATATGATTATGACTCATAAATGCTGCATTTTTCCATTTAAATAACAGTAAATGTACCATAAATGATATATGTCATCGTCAAATGTTAGAACCTCCCTCAAATCATTACACCTTTAATGAGAAATGTGGTACTTGTCACTAGTCCAATAATGACCTTTTAAAAAACAATTTAATATGTATAAAAATAACTTATAAACCAAATAAAATGGGAAATAAGTGGCTATTCATTTTGTAAAAAAGTAGTCAAATAAGTATTGCTAATGTATTACATAAGTCAACTTTTCTGATTCATTTCAGTTATGAACAAACGGCAATTAATGTACATACTATTTATCAAGGATGCCCTTATTTTGGTGTTTTACCTGTGTTTAATGCCTCCTGTACAATTTTAAGTAATTAACACCAGCCTACTTGCAGGGTACATCATGGGTATACATTTGTATTTGTTGAATAAATTAATGAATGAATAGCTTGTATTAGTAAGAACTTAGAAATAGTCTTTTTTTTTTTTTTTTTTTTTTGCTTGCCCTTGGAAAGGTCAGACAGAACAGTGAGTTAACCTCAAGATTTTGCTCCTATCCTGCTGCTACTCATTCAGCTTTTCTCTGTTTGTCATCTGTGACCTGGAAGAGGTAGAATCAAGAGGAAAACCATGCTAGCGCAACAGATTAGAGAACCAGCAGCGAAATTGGGCTAATAGCAGATTATGCTTCTCTATCCTGCAGTGCCAGGGCTCTGACTTGTACCTTAGTCAGCCACCACAAATCAGAATTCACCCAAAATGAAATCATTTTTAGTTTAGTAGCAGACCACTTTTATCTCTAGAATAAAAAATGCTAACAGCCCTAAATTTAAAAATAAAAAGAAATTTTAGAATATATCACCTTTCCAATAACTTCTTTCCACTTTCATTCAGAAATATATACAATTCAAATGTGCTATTTCTTTTCAGAACTCTTAGAGTGACAGAGGTCTCGGAAAAATACTGATGACGTATATTTTCTTCTTTAAATGGGATGAGTCATTTAAAATGTTATACAATTTGCAAAGAACAAGAACTTTGTCATGACCTGTTCCCTTACCTCCCAGCCCTAACTTCATATCTGGATGGTAACCAAATCCTACATGTCAGCCTCATAAGCAGGTAAATCATCACCTAATAAATATATCTCGTGTCATTTTTCTCTCAACTCCACAGCTGCTCATATACTTCAGTCTGTTGTTGTCTCACCTGAGTGACTAAACATCATCTGCTCCCCTGTCATGTCTTTCTAATGTGTCCTGCATTCTGATATAACAAAGACATCACAAAATACAAATAGGATACATTAAATCAAATGTTAAACCAACCACCATTCATATGTACATTTTTTTCTTTTTCTTTTTTTTTTTGAGATGGAGTCTCCCTCTGTCTCCCAGGCTGGAGTGCAGTGGCACGATCTCAGCTCGCTGCAAGCTCCACCTCCCGAGTTCACGCCATTCTCCTGCCTCAGCGTCCCTAATAGCTGGGACTACAGGCATGTGACACCAGGCCCGGTTAATTTTTTGTATCTTCAGTAGAGACAAGGTTTCACCGCGTTAGCCAAGATGGCTAACCTGACCTCGTGATCCACCTGCCTAAGCCTCCCAAAGTGCTGGAATTACAGGCGTGAGCCACCGTGCCCGGCCTCATATGTACATTTAACAGAGACATTAAAAAATACAAATAGGATACATTGAAGAAAATGTTAAACCAACCACCATTCATATGTACATTCTATCATTTAATTGTTTCTTTAAACATTCATAATAACTTTTGAGGGACCGCCATGTGTTAGCTACTCTGGTTACTACTATGTGAGATAAAATATAAAATATATAATCATCTTCAAAACATAAAAAAATTATATCAAACTAGCATAAAATATAAGGTTCTTAATAATCTAACATGGTTATTTGGTTTTATTTTACTCTTCTCTCAATTTTATTATCATTGACAGATATTGTGAGCAATTTTGTGGCTGTAACTGTGTGTGTACATACACAACTCCAAACCCCTCATAGACACATACAAACACACACACACACACACACACGCATGCATGCACGCACACAAACCTACAAACTTTATGAAGTCCTGAAGAATAAAGAAGGGTATTATAAAGTACATGGACTCTATTACAGGTAGAACTTTAAGAAACTCATGATTTTGAGTTATCAGATTACTAATTTTTTTCAAACACTACACTAATCCATTTTTTAATTGACAAATACATTTTAATACATTTTAATGGATGGATGTGGTAAATTTTTCACCATATCCTCAAAAAGTCTATGACTAGGGAAGTAACTTGGTGGTATAGTCTATAGAAGAATAACTTTATTTGCCCCTTGTTTACTGAAAGCTAGGGGGCTTTCTTTTGTAAGTCAGGTATTTATTTAGGTGTGTTCATATGTTTGATTAAATAAGTACTAATAATTCTTTTTTTTTTAGATGGAGTTTGACTCTTGTTGCCCAGGCTAGAGTGCAATGGTGCGATCTCCACTCACCACAACCTCTGCCTCCTGGGTTCAAGTGATTCTCCTGCCTCAGCCTCCTGAGCAGCTGTGACTACAGGCATGCGCCACCATGGCTGGCTAATTTTTTGTGTTTTTTTAGTAGAGACGGGATTTCTCCATGTTGGTGAGGCTTGTCTCGAACTCCTGACCTCAGGTGATTCACCCACCTCGGCCTCCCAAAGTTCTGGGATTACAGGCATGAGCCACCATGCCTGGCCGACAATTCTTAAAAATACCATGTGTATATTCATATACATACTTATATGTATACTTTGTGCATATAAGTTTAAGATTCAAATACCAAATTGTTCCTATGAAAGCTCCTTTGATTCAGTGGCCTGTATCAGATATTAAGCGGTTTGTGGGAAAAGGCCTATGGATAACCCAAAATATGATTATATAACCTGAACATAATGGGGAGAGATGATTATACTTAATTATAATATTTTAATTAAATGATATATATTTATATGAAAACTAATGACTATACAATACAAAATTCCAGAATACTTCACAACCAGCACACAAACAAAAGCTCAAGAACATTGTTTAGACTTAAAAGAACTTATACATTTATTTATTTTAAAAAGCCACGATCATTTAGTTCTTTTCACAAAAGAGAAACAGCTATAATGCAATTTATAACAATACTGTATCATGAATTTTGAAATTTATGATGTTAGCTATATAGCTAATTATGTAGGATAGTTTGTAACAGTCAACTAAAAATAAATATAAAGTTGTGAAAAAGGTGTTTTCATTAAGTTTGTGACTTAGATGTTAGAATAAAAAAAATTGTTAACTTTTATTTTCCATAATGTAAAATAGACTAGTCTTCCTTTTTTTTGCTTCTCCCTGATAACTTTAGACAGTTGTTATGTATCCCTCCTTTGAAATGCTATAGTGCACTAAAAATATTTTTCTATAAATAACCTTTCCAGAGCTTAGTTTACATTGCATTTAGTTATAAGCATGATTTTATTCTTATTAGATTTCAATATTCTTAAAGACGGAAATTGTATCTCCTACATCTATCAGTACTATAATGCCTCAGTTTGTAGGTAATTTTTCCCCTCAGATATTATTGTAACAGAATTTCTTAATTTTTGCTGAACAAAAAAGTTGATATTCAATTAATTTGTTAGCTTTCTTTGATTATAATCATGAGATTATGATTAACTGAAACAAAAAGTTAACTCTTAGAAGGATATGAAGGAGCTCACTAAATCAAAGTGAAGTAAGTCCAAAGAAGGCTTTTGGTACCACAAAATAATCAGGAAGTTGTAGAGCCTTTAAAGCAGCAGATGTTTGATTTTCTTGCAGATGAAATAACAGCAAACTCTGTTCTTTTATGTTATTTTACCCCACCCCTTATTACTCTTTTTTTTTTTTTTTTAAAGAAACAAACCAAAAAACAACCCACTAGGCTTAAGAATCATACCCTGGGGACACATTACCTGACTGTCCTAGTTTGGGTCATGTGCTTGCTCCTTGTCTCGGGAAGGAGAAGTCACCAGATTATCCACTTGTGAAGTCACTGGGACAATTATAAGAAATTGTAGTATGTCTACTTAAAGAATGTAAAATAAATGTTGGCCAGTAAGAAAAGGAAAAGCAAATAAGTATACACCTATAGTTAAATCACTAGAACAGCATTCTTTTTGACTTTTTTATTCATGTGTATACAATGTACATGACATCATCAATTTCCTTGGCTCATGTGCTTCCCCACTAAGGATTGTACCATGTTCTTCCACCAAATTTGGATATTGATTATTTCAAGGCAGAAGCTTGGAAGCAACTCTGATTTAAATTCTTTTAAGATAGCCTGCTTTTTATCTCCTTGAGTACTTACAACAACTTTTTTTCCATGTTGTATCCTTTATTTAATGTAGACATCAAACACATAACAAAAGAAAGATGCTAGAAAGAGAAAGGAAAGCACAGATAGAAAAATAATGTTAAGGGACCAACGTGCGTGCCTAATATCCTAGTATTCCCCTCCAGTCTCCCTTCTGGCTCATCTAAACAATGCAAGTATTGGAAAGAGAACCACAAACAGTGAAAGAAATTACAAAGTAGGCGAAAAAGTTATTTGGAAAGTGTTTTGGTTAAGAGACATTATAATTTTTCTGTGTGCTTTGGGGCACCCTGCCTTATTTTTCTTCCATTATTAACTTTTTTCTCCAATTTTCTATGGGACAATCTTTTCTTTGGCCAGAACTTCTGGCTTTAGTAAGCCAGAAGTTTTAAAAATGACTCCTGAGGTAAGAAAATGTGAGATACCTTCTTGCAATGTTTTAAAGAAAGAGAAAATAATACTTTTATGTAGTCAAGCTCAGGGGAAAATGTAAGTCTTAGTACAGTTACCTCCTTGAATAGCATTTCTGTTCTATTTTAGACATTTAAACATGGTAGAAGGAGTTCAGAAGAGTGATTTTAAGTACCCATTAACCTCAACTTGACTCTATGATTTTTAAGACCAAATTTAGTTTGATTTTTTTCCCTTCCCTTACTTTTAATAATCAATACTGTGATGTTAGTTTTTTCTTTTTAGGAAGGCCCTATTATCCTCAAGATGAATCCATTTCATTTATCCACATGACTAATCTAGTGCCTACACTGCACTGGATTTTCAAAGAAAGCCTTATTGAATAAAAAGCCAATGAGTTAAAAGTGTTCTCAACTGTGATCAATTTGGCTGCTCTAGAGCCATTTTTGGTAGTCACACCAGTGTGGATAGGGGAAGGTAGTGCTACTGGAATTAAATGAGTAGAGGTCAGGAATGCTGAGAAATACTCTGTGATGAAAAGAACAGGCTCTTACCCCAAACAAACAAACAAACAAAATATTCGGGCCAAAACGCCATTAGTGATGAGGCTGAGAAACCCCAAGTTAAATAACAAGAGAAAGAGGAATTAGATGAGTTAAGATAAAATGGAAAGTTTCCAAATGCTATAGTAATATCCTCTCCTCGATCCATCTCCATGAACATGCCTTTAATGTGGAACTTATCAAAATATGCTGTAATTATTTGATCACACATTGGTTATACTCTTTTTTGACTGAGTCCTATAAAGTCAAGGGCTCAAGCCTGTTTACCTCCACTCTTGTCACTGCCTTCTAGCCTCTGTTCCTGACATTCTCTCCATCTAAAATATTCTTAATTCCAAGCCATTTCTCTAGTCATTGCCAGTAAATATACATTACAGAAATATTTATTCCTGTACTTGGGAATGTAGGAGTTTAGTCTGATTAAAAAACATACACTAGACTATATTTTCCTCAAACCTTAAAGGAAAGGACTGTGCTTTTCTTATTGTTATGTATCCTTCTTGCCTAACACATTAAATGATTTTTTAAATTATTATCATGATAAATGATTTATAGATTCTTCAAACAGTCATATTGCAGAGAATTTTTTAAATGCTTGGAATACCAGATTTATATTTGTTAATTTGTTGGTATCAAGAGATTGAAGTCAGTTCCTCACTTTAAAAACACACAATTTTTTATGCTGTTTTTCTTTTAAGACAATTTTTGTTTATGCTTTATGAGTATATTAATTATGGAAGCATTGTGACTTCCACATAGTAGGTGATATGGTTTGGCTCTGTGTCCCCACCCAAATCTCATCTTGAACTATAATCCTCACATATTGAGGGAAGAACCTGGTAGGAGGTGATCAGATCATGGGGGCTGTTCTCGCCAATGTGTTCTCATGTAGTGAGTTTGCACAAAATCCAATGTTTTTATAAGGGGTGCTTCCCCCTACACTTTCTCTTTCCTGCTGCCTTGTGAAGAAGGTACTTGCTTCTCTTTCCCCTTCCACCATGATTATAAGTTTCCTGAGGCCTCCCCAGCCATGTGGAACTGTGAGTCAATTAAATCTCTTCTCTTTATAAATTACCCAGTCTCGGTTATTTCTTTATAGCAGTGTGAAAACAGACTAATACAGTAGGTGTTCAATAAATGTTAAATTAAATTGTAATTGCTACCACTTCACTACTCCCAAGTGTCCTCTTAAATAAAATACTCTATTTTATTCCTGTAAATTAAATGAGGTAACAGATTTTTAAGCATTTAAAAATCATAATAACAGACACCCCCATTCCAAGACGGCTGAATAGGAACAGCTCCAGTCTGCAGCTCCCAGCGTGATTGATGCAGAACATGGGTGATTTCTGCATTTCCAACTGAGGTACCTAATTCATCTCACTGGGACTGGTTGGACAGAGGGTGCAGCCCACAGAGGGCAAGCCAAAGCAAGGCAGGACATCACATCACCCGGGAAGCAAAAGGGGTTGGGGGATTTCCGTTTCCTAGCCAAGGGAAGCCATGACAGATTGTATCTGGTAAATGGGGACAGTGCCACCCAAATGCTGCGCTTTTCCAATGGTCTTAGCAAATGGCAGACAAGGAGACTATACCCACACCCGCCTCAGTGAGTCCCATGCCCACGAGGCCTTGCTCACTGCTAGTGCAGCAGTCTGAGATCAATCTGCAAGGCAGCAGCCTGGCAGGGGGAGGGGAGTTCACCATTGCTGCTGCTTGAGTAGGTAAACAAAGTGGCTGGGGAAGCCCAAACTGGGAGGAGCCCACCTCAGCTCAACAAGGCCTGCAGCCTCTGTAGACTCCACCTCTGGGGAGGGCATAGCTGAACAAAAGGCAGCAGAAACTTCTGCAGACTTAAATGTCCTGGTCTGACAGCTCTGAAGAGAGCAGTGGTTCTCCCAGCAGGGTGTTTGAGCTCTGAGAACAGACAGACTGCCTCCTCAAGTAGGTCCCTACCCCAGTGTAGCCTAACTGGGAGGCACCTCCCAGTAGGGGCCGACTGACACCGCATACAGGTGGTTGGCCCTCTGGGATGAAGCATCCAGAAAAAGGATCAGACAGCAATATTTGCTGTTCTGCAGCCTCCGCTGGTAATACCCAGGCAAACAGTTTGGAGTGGACCTCTAGCCAACTCCAACAGACCTGCAGCTAAGGGACCTGACTGTTAGAAGGAAAACTAACAAACAGAAAGGAATAGCATCAACATCAACAAAAAGGACAGCCACACCAAAACCCCATCTGTAGGTCACCATCATCAAAGACCAAAGGTAGATAAAAACCACAAAGATGGGAAGAAACCAGAGCAGAAAAGCCAAAAATTCTAAAAACCAGAGCACCTCTTCTCCTCCAAAGGATCACAGCTCCTCACAAGCAATGAAACAAAGCTGGATGGAGAATAACTTTGATGAGCTGACAGAAGTAGGCTTCAGAAGGTTGGTAATAACAAACTTCTCCGAGCTAAAGGAGGATGTTTGAACTCATCGCAAGAAAGCTAAAAACCTTAAAAAAAGATTAGACAAATGGCTAACTAGAATAAACAGTGTAGAGAAGACCTTAAATGACCTGATGGAGCTGAAAACCATGCACGAAACTACATGACACATGAACAAGCTTCAATAGCCAATTTCATCAAGTGGAAAAAAGGGTACCAGTGATTGAAGATCAAGTTAATGAAATAAAGTGAAAAGAGAAGTTTAGAGAAAAAAAGAGTAAAAAGAAACGAACAAAGCCTCCAAGAAATATGGGACTATGTGAAAAGACAAAATCTATGTTTGATTGGTGTACCTGAAAGTGATGGGGAGAATGGAACCAAGCTGGGAAATACTCTTCAGGACATCATCCAGGAGAACTTCCTCAACCTAGCAAGGCAGGCCAACATTCAAATTCAGGAAATACAGAGAACACCACAAAGATACTCTTATTCCAAAATTGACCACATAGTTGGAAGTAAAGCAACCCTCAGCAAATGTAAAAGAACAGAAATCACAAGAAACTGTCTCTCAGACCACAGTGCAATCAAATTATAACTCAGGATTTAAAAACTCACTCAAAACCGCATAACTACATGGAAACTGAACAACCTGCTCCTGAATGACTACTGGGTAAATAACAAAATGAAGGCAGAAATAAAGATGTTCTTTGAAACCAATGAGAACAAAGACACAACGTACCAGAATCTTTGGGACACATTTAAAGCAGTGTGTAGAGGGAAATTTATAGCACTAAATGCCCACAAGAGAAAGCAGGAAAGATCTAAAATCGACACCCTAACATCACAATTAAAAACTAGAGAAGCAAGAGTAAACAAATTCAAATGCTAGCAGAAGGCAAGAAATCAGAGCAGAACTGAAGGAGACAGAAACACAAAGAACCTTCAAAAAAATCAATGAATCTAGGAGCCGGTTTTTTGAAAAGATCAACAAAATTGATAGACTGCTAGCAAGACCAATAAAGTCTTGCACTATCACAAGACTAAACCAGGAAGAAGTTGAATCTCTGAATAGACCAATAACAGGCTCTGAAATTGAGGCAATAATTAATAGCCTACCAACCAAAAACAAAGTCCGGGACCAGATGGATTCACAGCCAAATTCTACTAGAGGTACGAAGAGGAGCTGGTACCATTCCTTCTGAAAATATTCCAATCAATAGAAAAAGAGGGAATCCTCCCTAACTCATTTTATGAGGCCAGCATCATCCTGATACCAAAGCCTGGCAGAGACACAACAAAAAAAGAGAATTCAAGACCAATATCCCTGATGAACATCGATGTGAAAATCTTCAATAAAATACCCGCAAACTGAATCCAGCAGCACATCAAAAAGCTTATCCACCACGATCAAGTCAGCTTCATCCCTGGGATCCAAGGCTGGTTCAACATACACAAATCAATAAATGTAATCCATCACATAAAGAGAACCAATGACAAAAACCACATGATTATCTCAATAGATGCAGAAAAGGCCTTTGACAAAATTCAACAGCCCTTCATGCTAAAAACTTTCAATAAACTAGGTATTGATGGAACATATCTCAAAATAAGAGGTATTTCTGACAAACCCACAGCCAGTATCGTACTGAATGGGCAAAAACTGGAAGCATTCCCTTTGAAAACTGGCACAAGATAGGGATGCCCTCTCTTAACACTCCTATTCAACATAGTGTTGGAAGTTCTGGCCAGGGCAATTAGGCAAGAGAAAGAAATAAAGGGTATTCAGTTAGCAAAAGAGGAAGTCAAATTGTCCCTGTTTGCAGATGACATGATTGTATATTTAGAAAACCCCATTGTCTCAGCCCAAAATCTCTTTCAAGCTGATAAGCAACTTCATCAAAGTCTCAGGATACAAAATCAATGTGCAAAAATCACAAGCATTCCTATACACCAATAACAGACAAAGACCCAAATCATGAGTGAACTTCCATTCACAATTGCTTCAAAGAGAATAAAATACCTAGGAATCCAACTGACAAGGGATGCGAAGGACCTCTTCAAGGAGAACTACAAACTACTGCTCAACAAAATGAAAGAGGACACAAACAAACGGAAGAACATTCCATGCTCATGGATAGGAAGAATCAATATTGTGAAAATGGCCATACTGCCCAAGGTAACTTATAGATTCAATGCCATCCCCATCAAGCCACCAATGACTTTCTTCACAGAATTAGGAAAAACTACTTTAAAGTTCATATGGAACCAAAAAAGAGCCCACATAGCCCAGACAATCCTAAGCAAAAAGAACAAAGCTGGAGGCATCATGCTACCTGACTTCAAGATATACTACAAGGCTACAGTAACCAAAACAGCATGGTACTGGTACCAAAACAGAGATATATACCAATGGAACAGAGCAGAGCCTTCAGAAATAACACCACACAACTACAACCATCTGATTTTTGACAAACCTGACAGAAACAAGAAATGGGGGAAGGATTCCCTATTTAATGAATGGTGCTGGGAAAAGTGGCTAGCCATATGTAGAAAGCTGAAACTGGATCCCTTCCTTACATCTTATACAAAAATTAATTCAAGATGGATTAAAGACTTAAATGTTAGATCTAAGACCATAAAAACCCAGAAGAAAACCTAGGCAATACCACTCAGGACTTAGGCATGACTAAAACACCAAAAGCAATGGCACCAAAAACCAAAATAGACAAATGAGATCTAGTTAAAATAAAGAGCTTCTAGCCGGGCGTGGTGGCTCACGCCTGTAATCCCAGCACTTTGGGAAGCTGAGGCAGGCAAATCACGAGGTCAGGAGATTGAGACCAACCTGGCTAACATGGTGAAATCCCGTCTCCACTAAAAAATACAAAAAAAAAAAAAAAAAAAAAAAAAAAAAATTAGCTGGGCATTGTGGCGGGCGCCTGTATTCCCAGCTACTCCGGAGGCTGAGGCAGGAGAATGGCGTGAACCCGGGAGGCAGAGCTTGCAGTGAGCCAAGATGGCGCCACTGCACTCCAGCCTGGATGACAGAGCGAGACTCTGTCTCAAAACAAACAAACAAACAAAGAGCTTCTGCACAGCAAAATAAGCTACCATCAGAGTGAACAGGCAACCTACAGAATGGGAGAAAATTTTTGCAATCTACCCATCTGACAAAGGGCTAATATCCAGAATTTACAAATAACTTAAACAAACTTACAAGAAAAAATCAAACAACACCATCGAAAAGTGGGCAAAGGATATGAACAGACACTTTTCAAAAGAAGACATTTATGCAGCCAACAGACACATGAAAAAATGCCCATCATCACTGGTCATCAGAGAAATGCAAATCAAAACCACAATAAGATACCATCTCACACCAGTTAGAATGGCAATCATTAAAAAGTCAGGAAACAACAGATGCTGAAGAGGATGTGGAGAAATAGGAATGCTTTTACACTGTTGGGAGTTTAAACTAGTTTAACTATTGTGGAAGACAGTGTGGTGATTCCTCAAAGATCTAGAGCTAGAAATACCATTTGACCCAGCGATCCCATCACTGGATATATACCCAAAGGATGATAAATCATGCTACTATAAAGACACATGCACACGTATGTTTATTGTGGCGCTATTCACAATAGCAAAGACTTGGAACCCACCCAAATGTCCATCAATGATAGACTTGATTAAGAAAATATGGCACATCTACACCATGGAATAATATGCAGCCATAAAAAATGATGAGTTCATGTCCTTTGGAGGGACATGGATGAAGTTGGAAACCATCATTCTTAGCAAACTATTGCAGGGACAGAAATCCAAACACCACATGTTCTCACTCATAGGTGGGAACTGAACGATGAGAACACTTGGACACAGGGGAGGGAACATCACACACCAGGGCCTGTTGCGCAGTTGGGGACTGGCGGAGGGATAGCATTAGGAGAAATACCTAATGTAAATGTCGAGTTAATGGGTGCAGCAAACCAACATGGCACATGTATACCTATGTAACAAACGTGCACGTTGTGCACATGTACCCTAGAACTTAAAGTATATTAAAAAAATAATAAAAACAACTGCATGTTGTTTAAATTAAAAGCAATCTATTAAAAACAACAGATTTCTCTAAAAAGTTTAACTTTAGGAAAATATTGACTCTGAAACCATTTTGTAATTTGATGGGCTATTTGAAAACATCTTGAAGATTCTGGTTTTTATATCATTATTAATTGTCTTTATGTTCCCCTGTTCCAGTTTGTATTCTGGATAATATCTGGTTCTATAGGCAAATTAATGTTTAAAACAAAATGATCATCTGAGATAAATGCTTAAGCTGTTCTTACTAAGGGGTTTATAGATACATATTTTTGAATATACAGGTGGAAATACATATTTTTACTACATATAGAATAATTTATCTTAATTTGTGTATTTTTAAGTTATTCACTAAAAATATAAAGTAGAATTTGAGAGAAAAGAGAGAAATATGTTATAGTGTGCCCACTAGACAGAATTAACAGGAATAAAATATACTTACAAAACATTTAGAAAATAAATTATTAACTATATCAGGATGAGAAGCTCACTGGTTCTTCTCAGCTTTTTGCTCTGCAGAGATTATATTTAGCTACATTTTTATATACTATTCATTTTCAGTGGCTAGGCAGAAAGATAGATTGACTCTTTTGTGGTTCATTTCAATAGTTTTCAAATTTAGCTGGGACATTGAATTAATTAGCCTTTGCATAATGTTAATTGCTTGAATCTAGAAGAAATATTTTGTGTATGTGTTTGGCTGATAGGTTAATAACTGAATTGAGTAAATAACTGCTGTCACTACTGGCTCCAAAATGTGACATTCATATTTCCTTTTTTTTTGAGACAGTCTCACTCTGTCATCCAGGCTGGAGTGCAGTGGCACGATCTTGGCTCACTGTAACCTCCACCTCCCGAGTTCAAGCAATTCTCCTGCCTCAGCCTCCCGAGTAGCTAGGATTATAGGTGCCCGCCACCATGCCTGGCTAATTTTTGTATTTTTAGTAGAGACGGGGTTTCACTGTGCTGTCCAGGCTGGTCTCAAACTCCTGACCTTGTGATCTGTCACTTCAGCCTCCCGAAGTGCTGGGATTACAGGTGTGAGCCACTGTGCCCGGCCCGTATTTGTATAATATATAATACTTGATTTTGGCTAAGTCTTTTCATGAAGAAAATGACAACACTGACACTTTGTCATTCCTCAGCATCTGTGGGGGATTGGTCCCAGGACCCCCTTCTGATACCAGAATCCACATATACTGAAGTCCCTGATAGAAAATGGCCATAGTATTTGCATATAACATATACACATCTTCCCATATCAATCATCTCCAGATAACTTATAATACCTAACACAATGTAAATGCTACATAAATAGTTGCATACTATATTGTTTAAGGAATAATGACAAAAAATTCTGTGCATGTTCATTATAGACACAACCATCCATTTCTTTTCTGAATATTTTCCATCTCTGGTTGTCTGGATTCACGAATGCAGAACCCATGGATACAGAATGCCAACTGTATAGTCATGAGGAAATAATCAGGAAAAAACAGTAATATTCTAAGTATTACTTAAATTTTGGTTTTGAATCCATTTTAACATTTTTTTCCTCCTGGAAAGATTTTATGACTAAATTTATCTGCAAATTGTAATCACCAAAATAGGAGTTAAGGATGCAAAATTGTTTGTTTTCATTGGTACTGCCAACATTTTGTTATTCCTGAGTTCAAACGGATACATTTAAAAGCCTCTGCAACCGAATGACTGCGACTTTTAGCTCAGTCAGTTTCTGTGAGAAAAAAAGACACTATTTTAAATCATTTTTATTTATTAAACACTAGCTCTCTACAAAAAGCAGCTATTATGATATTACAGGACTACAGCGATCAACAAAACTGTAGTAGTTGTAATCTGGGCAATAAAACTTTAAGCATAAACTTTGGAAGCAGAGCCTAGGTCTAACCTGATAATACCACATGTATGCTGTGTGATCTTATATAGGTTACTTACTCTCTCTGAGGTAAAGTTTCTTATTCATAACATGATAGTAATTTTACATAAATAACCAGATTAAATGAGCAAATATATGTAAGGCATTAAATACATGGTAGCTTTACTATTTCATATATGCCTCAGAGATTCCTGGCTCTCAAGGCAGGAGGGAGAAAATATTAGTAACATTATTACTAATACCAGAAGGAAAAAAAAATACCAATAGCATGAAATTGAAACAAAATTTCCTAGCACTGAATTTTAAAAGAAAATGGTTTTTATGTGAGATATATAGGAATATAGTACACATCAAATAATGTAGTGGAAAATACATATTTTTAGTGCAAGTAAAATAATTTTATGAAATCATAATGAAATAACTATTGGAAAACATATGAAAAGTACTGTGTCCTATTAAATATGCATACTTTTGTTTACACAAGACCACAAATTTATAGAAAATTTATTTCAAAAGCTGAGAGTTCAGGAAAATCAGACAGTATATAATATTTGACCTAAGACTATTCTACTGATAATACAAGCCGAATAGGAATTATTGTACACTGAATTGCAGGATCACAGCTGAGGAAGACAAAATTATTATTTCTGAATAGACCACTAAATGACCTCTGAATTCTTTGACATATAATTAAAAATAAAAGCATATTTATGCCCCAAAACTAATGCTTTGTTTAAATAAAAAAAGATGAATAAATTTACTAAAATAAATAAACAAGCTAACAGAAAAACAATCAAAGATGCAAAAAGATTGTGTTGTGGAAATGCAATTTGCTAAGCACTTGAAAAGATACATGGACTGTAGTTATTGTCACGTGGGCAGTTTTGAACTTTCATATATGCACCTAAACACAGACACACACACAACAGATATTAACACTATGTTCTTTTTTTCTTGAGACTATAAAGGAGCTGTTTCTAAAAGATAAGAGAAGAATCCATCAAAAAGAAATGAACACACTGATACGGTTTGGATGTTTGACTCCCCTACATCTCATGTTGAAATATAATCCCTAGTATTGGAGGTGGGGCCTGGTGGGAGGTGCTTGGATCATGGGGGTGGACCCCTCGTGAATGGCTTAGCACCATCTCCTTGGTGATGAGAGAATTCTCACTCTGAGTTCTCAAGAGATCTAGATATTGAAAAGTGTGTGGCAACTCCCCCTCCCTCTTGCTCCTGCTCTGGCCATGTAATGCACTGGCTCTCCCTTCACTTTCCACCATGATTGGAAGCTTCCTGAGGCCCTCATCAAGAGCAGATGCCAGCACCACACTTCCTGTACAGCCTGTAGAACCATGAACCAAAATAAAATATCTTTTCTTTATAAATTACCCAGCCTCAGGCATTCCTTTATAGCAATGCAAGAATGGCCTAATACACAAACCAAATATGGTTTTCCATATTAATTGGAGGAATGGAAGGTGCGTTACTCTTTCTTGAAGAGTTTCTCTACATTAGACATTTTACTTCCAATATTTCTTTAAAAACCTTGCAACAAATCCATGAAATAGGTATTTTCATTCTGCTTTGTAGATAAAGAAACTGAGACTCAAGGAGATTAAAGAACTAGTCAACTATTATACAGAAGAGCCAGACTTCATTCCCAGGCATGGTTAAATTCATGCCCAGGTTTCTCTCCCTAGTTAAAACAAGATTTGTAATAACAGCAAAGTTCACTTCCATTAGACACTTTTGCTCAACTTCTAGAATACACTCAATCAAATAGTAGTACTGAATAAAGAATTATTGAATAAAATGATATGTCTATTTCAAAAGACAGACAAATACAGTTGTCCATTCTATATTTGGATATCAACTGAAGAGTTGTTACAAATGAATTAAAGGATTTATAAATGTCTATGGCATTGTCGAAGGAAAAGAAAAAATGCTTTTCAAACAATGTGCTAAATTATTTAATGCTGCTCAAATAGGCGCCTCTGTCCTTTAATGCAAACACACACACACACACACACACACACACACACACACACACACACACGGATACCACCATAGCTTCCTACTGCTTCTGTAATAGATTACTGCAAAATTAGTGGTTTAAAATAACACCAGTGTATTACTGTATAGTTTGTCGGTCCAAATGGGTCTCACTGCGCTAAAATTAAGAGGTAGCAGGTCTGCATTTCTTTCTAGAGCCTCTAGGGCTGTATCTGTTTCCTTGTCTTTTCTAGCTTCTAGAAGCTGCCTGCTTGCATTCCTTAAGCTTAGTGTCCTTTCATCAGTCGAATCTAGCAATGGCCAGTGGATTCTTCTGTTGCATCAGTCTGACACTGACTGTCCTGCCTTCTTTCACTTATAAGGATTCTTGTAATTGCATTGAGTCCACCCAGATAGTCCAGAATAATCACCCTATACTAAATCCTTAATCCAATTACATCTGGGAAGTCCCTTATCTTATGTAAATTAATATCTTCCCAAATTTCAGAGATTAGGGCATAGATGTCTCAAGGGAAGGGGGCATCATTCTGCCTACAAGAGGCATATTATTGCGTTCTTTTCAATGTAAAATTCCAAGGATCTACTACATTTAAAAACAGAAATGTGTTAGGATGTTCCCAAATGACAAATTTAGGAAAAACAAAATTCTGTTTTAATACAAATATGGGAGCTCTCAAGCTCTTTTTATGTGCAAACAACATCACTGACAGAAAGCTTTAATGGTAATACCAATCACTGAGAAGTTTCTGGACCAAGTGTTTTCTGTGCAGTATTTCAATTTACTCCTATAATAACACTGTACATATTATTGATTGTCCACATTTTATCAATGAAGATAACAAGGCTTGGAGGGATTAAATAACATGCCTAAAATTACTCAACTAGGAGAAGGCATAAATAAGATTCAGACTGAACCTGTCACAACATATAGATGTAACTATTTCACTTTATGGCCTTAAATTTGAGTCATTTTTTAAAAACCTGAAGTAATCCTTGAATTTGTGATTTATGGGGAGTGGGGAGCAAGGCAGTTTATTTCTATAGTGAAAAAAATAATTTATTTGTATTTAGGTATTAGGTATTTAGGTATATACTTCTATGCCTAGGACCACAAGAAAAATGAACATTTCACTGGGAAATTTCTAAAACTTTCTAAGTTTTTATAAATACCCAGGAAGCCAAGAATATAGATTGCTAGAATGGGGACAGGGAAAGCAAACCTACTTCTAAACTGCATCAGGAAAATAATTTAAGGAATATGTAGATAATCTGGTTGGAATTAAAGCCTCCCAGTGGAAGTGTTTCTATATGCCTTCATTTGAAAACATCTCTTTCGCTCACCTCATAACAGCTTGAGGCAAACTAAAAACAGTATGGATACAAGATGAGAAATCCCATTTCTATAAAGTTGAGGACTTTTTCATCTTGCACAAGGCGGTTGAATACAAGGGCCGGCTTTCTCATGTATAAACTGTAGACAAGCAATAAGATTACTGTGATGATTAAATGTCATAATAAACAGGTATGTTTATAATCACCATACACCTATAAAACATTAGAATTGTCTATAAAAAGTGAAAAGTGTTATGGCATCTATTCTATTTTCAAAACATTTGCATCTTTTAATAAAAATAGTGGATAAATTATGTAAAAGTACATATAAGTGATAAGTGTATGTATAGATACTATATAATTATATATTAGGATATTACAATATAATTGAAAAATATATAATTAAAAAAATCAAAATCATAGGATGATAGATTATTTTAATTTTCTTCTTTTCGTATTTTATTTTTATTGTATATAATGATAAGTACTACTTTTCTAATTTAAAATAGTTAATGCTAATGTTATGATGGAAGACTAGAAGTAGAGAGAAAACAGAAGTCATAAAGCATAATGTACACGAAACTCTTGAACTTTATTTGTTCCTTTCTATGCCTTTTCTAAAATATCTCTTTCATCTAAAGAACCTGTGGAGATACTATGTGCAAATCTTCATTTTTTTTTCCTGCATCAACAAGCCCTGGCTTACGCTAGTAAAGCATACATTTTTTTTCCTCCTGAAATAAAATAAGAATTTTCCTGCTTGTTTGCAAAATATTTCCCTAGGTATATTTGATTTACTTGTGAAGATTCAACCAAGAAGCAATGAATAAAGAGAGAAGTGGCCTTGAAAAACACAGTCTAATTATTATTTATCTATATATCTTTGCTGTGTTCATTAGTCATATGGTATACAACATATTAAATAATTCACTTTTTGCACAAATTTTAGAAGTAATGTAAGCGGAAGCAATTTAACTACAACTGCTTAGTGTAATAAACATTTTAAATTGAGCTTTTGGAAAGTGTTTAATTAATACTTGTAAAACAGGAGTTCACAGTTCTTGCAATATGTCATTAAGTCCAAGCATTATCTTTAATCTTCTCCCAAACTTCTGAGAGGAGAAAATAGTTTTTGAAGCAACACAAATTGATAAACCTTCAAAAGTTGAGGTAATCAGCTACTTACATTTTTGAGCACTAGTCACAGTATAAATGGAAATTAAAATTCCATTATGATATAAAGTAAAAATTTAGCACTGTAATTTTCAAGTAATATGCCACCCCTCTACACCAACCTCAATACTGCTTACCAAGCACTTCATTCAACCACATTTCAGCCCTAATATGACTTTTTTTTATTTGCCTAAACAGTATCACTTCCTCCTTTATTTTGGCCACAGAAGTCCATTTTCCCTCCGTGGTTTACTATTACCTCCACATTCCATGAGTCCTTAATAGAAATGCCAACTATTGTACTCTTCACTTCACCCCTGGCCAAGGATACATAGCTCAAGCCAGGCCAATCAGATTCTCTCACCTTTGGATGTGTGATCCTTGAACTGACTGCCAGTTGCTTGAAGGTCATTGACCCCAGCTTTCTTAATGGCACTGCCCAGAAAGGAATTGCTACTTGAGTTTCTAAGATTGCTGAAGCCTCTCCACGTTTTTGTTTTTCCTTAGACCCTATTCAATTTCTCTCTTGCTTGTACAAGCCACCAAGTATTCTTTTGATATGATTCCTTTAGTATAAGCCAGTCAGAAGTGGTTTCTGCTGTTTCCACCTTACTAACCATGCCAAAAATAGTTTGGAATGACCAATTTAGTCCATAGCAGAGAATGGACACCATACCTCCCTATTTACAGAAAAGATACTGGATTTTTTCCTCCCAAAAGACATTATGAAATGTAGATTTTTCATTTTGTATTGCAAAATTTAATCAAGTATTAAATTTTAGTATATTTTCTTTTTTATAATCATGGATTTTACAATATTTTAATTTTTTTTGAAAAAAGTTGTCTTTGTTTATGTATATACATTATCCAGTTGTCAATCAAGATAGGGGTATTCAAATCTAAAGCCCTCAGAAGATGCCTGGCTGCTTTTCTAACAAGTCACAACCTACAATCCCTGGTAATACAGAGAATTCAGAGGAAAATATAAGATATCTCTCTGTACACTTATCTAAAGGAGTAGATGAAGCATATTTAGTATGTGCTTATTATAATTTTGTGTGGTTCGAACATATCACAGCTAGCAGTAGTAATAAAAATACCTTTTTATAGAGTATTTCTTATGTTACAATAAGTTAAGTACTTTTCTGATATGATAGTCCTTAAAATTCTCAAATACCCTTATGAGGTGTAGACATATTTACCCTAAGAGAAAGTTGAAGATTATAAAGGTTAGAGAAATTTGTAAAGATCAGAACTGGGTATGGAATTCAGGCCTGTCTGATACCAAAATCATGGATCTTAAGTAACTTCATATATACAATTTTTATGTATCTACTTTTTCTCTGCTTTTCTATTAAGGTAATTTTAAATGGGAACAACTTAATGGTTTAATAATCTGTGTTACATAGAATTTTCCCTAGTATAGATTTTTGATAAAATTTCTCCTTTACTGTTTGTCCTTTAAACTCAGGCATATCTGAGCATTTATGAAATATCATCAAATAGGGATTATTTAGAAGCAAAACTGAACCACTAAACTGGTTAAAGTATCCAACTTTCTTGTGTATTTTAATAAAACACAAATATAGGTCGGGTGTGGTGGCTCGTGCCTGTAATCCCAGCACTTTGGGAGGCTGGGGGTGGGTGGATCACGAGGTCAGGAGATCGAGACCATCCTGGCTAACACAGTGGAACCCCATCTCTACTAAAAATACAAAAAAATAAGCTGGGCATGGTGGCGGGCACCTGTAGTCCCAGCTACTCAGGAGGCTGAGGCAGGAGAACGGTGTGAACGTGGGAGGTGGAATTTGCAGTGAGCCGAGATCATGCCACTGCACTCTAGCCTGGGTGACAGAGCAAGACTCCATCTCAAAAAAACAAAACAAAGCAAAACAAAACACAAATATAGCAATCTCTATTAAACAGTCTTGATGGCAAGCATATGCTGTAAGTAAATAACTAGTAACAGGCTTTCAAAATTGAAAGTGACAGCATTTAAAATAATGATTTCCTCTAAACTGCTTGTCTGTAATTATTTTTAAGATATTACATAGGGGACTAATTAGGTACAAGATACCAAAAGGGATAAGAACAGGAACAAGATTGATTAATTGAACTTACAAAAGTTCCTGGGAATAAAAAATGAATTAGATTGGGAAGAACTGACTACTAGACTTGTGTTCTGAATAATGATTAAAAAGAATGACAAGCTAAATTTATGTTTCTTATCTCTGAATCATAAAATTCTCAGTTTTTGCTTTTGCATTGAAGTAATGTGTACATTAAATTGAAATGCATGCCTTATAAAATGTAAACATTAACAAAATTAGGGAATATTTAAGAATAAATTAAATTTTAAATTGTGAAGATAAAACCAATAAATCTTCTACCTAAATTCCCATGTTTTCTTCCACATACAAGCCCTTTATTATTTATTTGGCACTAGCTATAGTTATTGTTGACCCAAGTTAACTATTATCCAACATACTTTCTTTAGTCACAATTTTTCTGGAGTATCCACAACATTTGATGTTTCAGCCATTTTTGACCTTTCTTGAAACCCTCTTCTCCTTTGGCTAACAGGTCATCACTACATAAATTGTACTCATTTTTTCCACTGGTCTCTTAAATGGCTATTCTTTTCCTCTCATTCACTAAATGGAAGAGTTTTTCTCAAACTCAGTCTTTCATTTCTCTCTCTTGACAGCCTCAGAAAGACAAATGAGATGGGGCCTCAAGGGACAATAATTTTTTTTTCTTTTGACAGCTTAATTTGGTCATTGTGAGAGGTTACAGCCTGCTGGCAGCCCTCGCTTGCTATCAGCACCTCCTCAGCCTTGGCGCCCACTCTGGCCGCCCTTGAGGAGCCCTTCAGCCCGCCGCTGCACTGTGGGAGCCCCTCTCTGGGGTGGCCGAGGCCGGAGCCAGCTCCCTCTGCTTGCGGGGAGGTGTGGAGGGAGAGGCTCAGGCGGGAACCGGGGCTGCATGTGGCGCTCGTGGGCCAGCATGAGTTCCGGTGGGCATGGGCTTGGTGGACCCCACATTCAGAGTGGCTGGCTGGCACCGTGGGCCCCAGGCAGTGAGGGGCTTAGCACCCAGGCCAGCAGCTGCAGAGGGTGCACCGGGTCCCCCAGCAGTGCAGGCCCGCCAGTGCTGCACTCAAATTCTCACCGGGCCTCAACTGCCTCCCTGTGGGGCAGGGCTTGGGACCTGCAGCCCGCCATGCTGGAGTGCCCCCCTGCCGTGGGCTCCTGCGCAGCCTGAGCCTCCCCAACGAGCGCCGCCCCCTGCTCTGCAGCACCTGGTCCCATCAACCGCCCAAGGGCTGAGGAGTGTGGGTGCACAGCGCCGGACTGGCGAGCAGCTCCGCCTGCGGCCCCAGTGCAGGATCCACTAGGTGAAGCCAGCTGGGCTCCTGAGTCTAGTGGGGACTTGGAGAACCTTTATGTCTAGCTAAGGGATTGTAAATACACTAATCAGCACTCTGTATCTAGCTCAAGGTTTGTAAATGCACCAATCAACACTATCTAGCTAATCTGGTGGGGACTTGGAGAACCTTTATGTCTAGCTAAGGGACTGTAAATACACCAAATCAGCACTCTGTGTCTAGCTCAAGGTTTTTAAACACATCAATCAGGTTAGTAACACAGGTTACTACCTGTGTCTAGCTCAAGGTTTGTAAATGCACCAATCAGTGCTCTGGGGACTTGGAGAACTTTTGCGTCTAGCTCAGGGATTGTAAATGCACCAAATCAGCACCCTGTCAAAACAGACCAATCAGCTCTCTGTAAAACAGACCAATCAGCTCTCTGTAAAATGTACCAATCAGCAGGATGTGGGTGGGGCCACATGAGGGAATAAAAGCAGAGTGCCCCAGCCAGCTGTGGCAACCTGCTGGGGTCCCCTTCCACACTGTGGAAGCTTCGTTCTTTCACTCTTTGCAATAAATCTTGCTGCTGCTCACTCTTTGGTTCCACACTGCCTTTATGAACTGTAACACTCACCTTGAAGGTCTGCAGCTTCACTCCTGAGGCCAGCGAGACCACGAACCCACTGGGAAGAATGAACAACTCCTGATGGGAGGAACGAATAACTCCAGACATGCCGCCTTAAGAGCTGTAACGCTCACCGCGAAGGTCTGCAGCTTCACTCCTGAAGCCAGCGAGACCACGAACCCATCAGAAGGAAGAAACTCCGAACACGCCCGAACATCAGAAGGAAAGAACTCCAGACACACCATCTTTTAGAACCGTAACACTCACCGCGAGGGTCCGCGGCTTCATTCTTGAAGTCAGTGAGACCAAGAACCCACCAATTCCAGACACAACTGTATCTGAGTTAGCAGAATGGATCTAAACAGCATTTCTCCCTGATACAAGCTTCACTAGCTCACCTCCTCTTAAAGAGATCATTGCTTCGACAGGGAATCGCCTATCATTACACTGCCAGTGGATTTTTGTTTGCCTTTATTTCCATATTTCCTTTATATTTGTAGAGTAATAGTGTTTCCAGTCCCTGGTTTCTAGTCTTGAGCCCTTTCTATGGTGTGTTCAGGTGTGTGCAAATTAAGTTTTTTTCTCTGTGGTTATGGGAGGTCAAGAGATACTTTTTCCTTTGATGCTTTCTTTGCCTGGTTTTCTCACTTAAGCCTCATTATTTTACATTTATACCATGTGAGACTAGCGACCCTTGGCATAACAATTCCTTGATTTAAGTACTCATGCTATATGATTTTTTTTCAAAATCTACCTGTCAGTCTTGAACACCTTTGGAAGTCCAGTTCCTTGTTTCCTGCAAGTTTTTATTTAGATCTTATTCATGTCACCCAAGATCAAAAGTATAAAATCATCCTTGATTTCTTCCTTTCTCTTTATAACCAGTCATCAAGTCCTACCAACTTCTCTTTTGCAGTTGTCCTACATTTTCCTCCTCTCACTGGCCCAATCCTAGTTCTAGTTTGGGCCTGGCCTATTTATCCAATTCTTTTTAGCATTCATTCTATCTCTCTCCAAGCTATTCTACATACTGAGCTAACTTTCTCATGTTAATTCCCTGCTTTAAGAAACAAAACAAAACAAAACAAAAAACTGCAAGCGGTTAATCTTCCTATCAGTATTTCAAATAGTTGTGAAGAAACAACAACAACAATAAAAATGGTAAATATTCAGATTTCCATTTTCCATTTCCAGATATTTTAATTAAGTAGGTTTGGAAAAGAGATCACAAAAATATGTATTATTAAACGAGTATCTCAGGTAATTATCACCAGGTAGTCCAGCTGCTTTATGAGAAACACTATTTTATGATTCTTTTACTTATCTACTTCCTTTTTCTCTTCACTAACTTTTGTTTACCACTACGGCAATTCATTGTCTTCTGAAGCCACTTTCAACCAATTGCCAATTAGAAGAATTTTAAATGTATACAACCAAGCTGCACCTCAACCACCTTGGGCACATGTTCTAGGATCTCCTGAGGACTGTGTCAAGGGCCATGGTCACTCATATTTGGCTCAGAATAAATTGCTTCAAATGTTTTGCAGAGTTCGAGGTTTTTCATTGACAAAGCTACTCTAATTTCAAATCATGCATGTCTATGTCTCTTGTATATCAATTAGTCATGTACTTCATGCTACTACTTATTGTTTATACCTATGTCATAGCTTCTCCACCAGGATAGAAACTTCTTTAAAGCGCTAATCTCACCTTGTGGAAACATATCCCCTTACAGCACTTAGAACAAATATGTGATATATATTTGTTAATTTAACATACTTTTCATTATCTCTGTGGCACGAAAATAATGTTTCAGGGGCCATGTGACAAAAAAACAGAATCATATTAGATGTGCCTCAAAAATAAAGGGTACAGAGTTGTTGAAAGTGAAATAATAACTTAAAAAGTACTAGTCTGTTTCGAAGTTTTGTTTATATGTAAATGCAAGTGTGTGTGTGTGTGTGTGTGTGTGTGTGTGTGAATGTTAACATTAGTCAAAGAGTAAGAAGAATTACAAGGGGACCCACAAAACCTTTACCAATCCATGTAATGTTGTCAAAGATAATAAGTAATATCTAATTTCAAAATCAAAGGAGCATTGTCCCAGTCATTCTTTACCACTTTTACCTTTTACCTTGGAATACACTAAATTCTATTGTTTGCCCATGTATCTATTATTTTATTACCACTTTATATGTTTAACCCATCAAATGTTCTTGCAAATCTGATGCAATTCACAATTCACTGTGAAGAATTATAAAATTATACTGTTATTAATTAGTCCAGGTCAAAATCAGATACCTTTTGGACAAAATCAATCATGAAAATATATGGTTAATTATAATGTGATCTTTTATATAAACAATAAATATCAAAAAGGTGGAGTAGTACAACAATAGATATTATAACAGCATTTCTTTGAAAGCATTAGAACATGGCATCAAACATAATTTACTAGACAAATTCTGTATTGTGCAGGAAAAGGAGTATTTACTATTTTTTGAAATACATCTTTCATCTTCACAGTGTTATCTATACTATTCTCTTCTTTGGGATCTATCTCACATTTTTATCTTCTCTGCTATCATCCACACAGCACCTGTCATAAAATCTGGGACAAGATAAAATTGAATAATACTACATCTTTTTATTTGAGGAGAACTCACAGGCCAGATGTATTTGTTCTTATATGACAGGGACAATGAATGATTAAGGAAAGTCTCAAAAATGAGATGACCTTTAAACTGACCCTTGTAAAATAATTGAGTTGATCTGAAAAACAATGTAGAAAGGACATTTTAAAAAGAGAGACTTGTGCAAGCAAAGACATTTGGGTGTAGACATTCCTTGAGGTTAAGTGAAAAGAATGCAATGAATAGAGAAATTCAGAAAAGCAGTTACATACGATATGCCCAGTAGAACTTCAGAGACTGGTGAATTTGAGACAATGAAACCTTCTGAATGTTCACTCCTATGTACATTTTTTCTATATGGTACTTTTCCCTATATTTCTTTTTATTATGTAAGCATAATGCTGAATTTATTTTTGTCTATTTAATGAGAAGCTTTTTTTTTTCTTCTTTCGATAGTCAACCAGTAAGATCAGCTACTTGTTAAAGTTGGGAAAATAAATATTTTACTAACAGAAAAAAATGCATTATCCATAAGTGATAAAAATAAATAAAAACCAATCTAATAACTATGCTAAATTTTTAGCAAGTTATTACTTTAAGTGCAGACCTGACCTTGATTATATTACAACAGAATGGGGATAGCCAATGCCTACAACCATAATCAATAATGAAGAATTAATTCTGATAATTTCCCTCATATCTATCAATGTTAAACTACATTTTATGCTTATGTTATTCATGTAGTTGCATCTGTTTTCTATTTCTGAAAAGGTTGTTATTTCTGTAACATAAGTGACTTAATAGATTCCAGTTCTTCTGTGCACAGTTTCATTTGCATTTAATAGGGCTTAGTGTGCCTCTACTGAAATAGGAGTTTTTCTAAAGCAAGAGGTTTAGAGTGACTATTGTATCATTCTGGGGCCTCATTATTAATCAGTAATTAATACTTTCTGGAAAGCATAAGTTTGCCAAAATATTTGGCAGTCAATGAATGGCATTTTGAATCCCAATTTAAATTTGGACTAAAAAGGCTTAGAAAAAAAATCTAAATTATTTACTATATTAATTATAAGTACGTTTCCAAGAATGAAGAAAATTGTATCTTCTCTCTTTAGTTCCAGGCTTATTCTTAGGTATAAGAAGGAGAACTATTTTATGCATTCCTAGATTCTTAAATATTTTAATTTTGCTTGCCCATGGCAGCAATATGTTTCCCTCATGAAATATATATTTTTTCTCGTATATGCAGAAATGTAATATTTTTCTATTTTGAAAAGTTTGATTATATATCATTGTCATCAGTTCAGCAAACCAATTTGGGATCAATGGAAGAGCACTGCCTCAATGCATTTGGTTTCAGAAATGTATTAATAATAGTGTATACCATGTTTCAAATCACATTTCCAAGGAAACCTATTGTGCACAATGCAATTTTTTCTTGGACAGACAATTTTATGCTATGAGTCCACTGGAATACATTTTTATTTCATTGAAAATATATTTTTTTCAACCATATATTTATATAAGATGCCTAAAATTTCTGAAAGAAAAAATGCTGTTAATGATATTATCGTGTTAATTTTCATAAACTCCTCTCCATATTTTAAAGTAATACATTATTAATATACTTTCTAAAACAGTGGCCATATATTTGTACTATAAATATAAGGCTATGATCATTCCTGGGATTTTAGGACTAAAAAATAATATGTGACAGGCTACATTATTGTTACCCAAGTTATAGCAGGGATACTTTTGTAAGTCAGTCAATCATAGGTAAAGAGTCATTAGCATTATTTGTCACAGACCTTCTGTTAGAAACCACAAAAGTCAGAAGAATGAAATTATTACAAGCTTGTACCCTACAGCTAAAACATAAAATGAAATCAATAGCATTTGAGTTGTTTTACCCTCAGTTTAAAGTTTATCTTAATTGTCTTGTAATTTATTCCTGATTGAAAGTCTAGTTATTGAATCAAAACACAATGACATATTTATAGAAAGCTATGGCTTTCTTTTTTCATGTTTAAAGATAATTATAATTTTACCATAAAGCAAAAATTGCCGCTTCAATTATGGAGTTACATAAATCAATCTGTGCTGTAAACTTGCATGTTACTGCTTTTGCTCTACATAAAAATAAAAGAATGGGAATGACTCTGTGGCGGAAATATTAACATAAGCTTCTATAGATGTTCTGGGTACAGGCTTCTTGAAGCTTATTTGGGAACAAATAACATTATATCCTAAAAACCCAGGAGAGTTTGAGTTTTTCTGCAAAGAAGGAGACTATGGATAGGAAGAAAAGATGACTCATAATTTTGAAATAATGTATTAGAAATAGCAATGCATTCGGCTGGGCGCGGTGGTTCATGCCTGTAATCCCAGCACTTTGGGAGGCCGAGGCGGGCGGATCACGAGGTCAGGAGATCGAGATCATCCCGGCTAACATGGTGAAACCTCGTCTCTACTACAAATAAAAAAATTAGCCGGGCGTGGTGTCAGGCACCTGTAGTTACAGCTACTCGGGAGGCTGAGGCAGGAGAATGGCGTGAACCCGGGAGGCGGAGCTTGTAGTGAGCCGAGATCGCGCCACTGCACTCCAGCCTGGGCGACAGAGCGAGACTCCGTCTCAAAAAAAAAAAAAAAAAAAGAAATAGCAATGCATTCACATTTGTCTTTCCTTTCGAAACTAGTCCAATAGTCCCATAGACAGTTGTTTTCAGATAAACACAGAGATTGGCTCTTCTGCTGCTAAAGCTTAAAACTTTCATTTGTTTTATCTGAGCTCTTTCCTCAGGAAAGGAGAACCTTCAGGCCTCTCAAAAAAAAAGTAAGTTTCAAATAACTGAAACTTACCAGATCACTGCCCCAGAGGCCTCCTTGCTCCTCCCCAGTTCTTGTTTTCTTACACTCTTACGTTTCTTCCCTACTACATAAACCCCCTAGCTTTAGTCAATCAGGGAGATGGATTTGAAACTGAACTCCCATCTCCTCAGCTTCAACACCCGATTAAAGCCTTCTTCCTTGGCAATACTTGTTTTCTCAGTAATTGGCTTTCTGTGCAGCAAGCAGCAGGACCTAGATCAAACTCCTGGTGTTTCATTAACACTTTGTAAAATGAAGATAATTATTTGATCAAATTAGTGGTCAATATGGGAGTAAAGGAAGAAAATACAGATGCTTAACAGAATGAGACAGGAAGAAGAGATAAAATGTAGGGAGTCTAGAGGGCCAGAAAGTTTGAGTGCAGGAAGAATGAAAAATCAACACCTAATTTCTAACTGAATTGAAGAGAGAGAAAACTCCAAAGCTTTTCAGATTCCCTGCAATTTCAAGTACTGGGAGGAAGCTCCTAAGCACATTCCCATGATTAAAACAGTGTACTGTCTCCATCTGTAATAATGACTAAACCACTGTTATGAAAAGGCTGCAAATCAGGGGTGGTGAGGTGGGAGTGGGCAGAACTGGAGATTAGTTAGCAGTCAGCCATCAGGTGGATTGTATGAGTGGTATGTATGCTACAAATTTGCATACTGTTAGCTTGATATTTAAAACGCTTCACAATCTGGCCTTAATTTTCCAGACTCACTCATGCATTGGACAAATCTTTATTGGGTGTATTTATGTGCCATGCATTTTAGGCTATTGGGATACATCAATAAACAAAACAGATACAAACTTCTGTCTTTGCGCAGACTAAATCCATTTTAACAATATCCACTAAATTCTGTTCTACAGTCTCACTGAAACAATATTCTTAATATGAAAATATAGAACCTAATTATAAAACTCTATTATTTTCTTTCATACTATCTCTTTTATCCTGCTAATATGGGCTAATATCTTTCCTGCTGTTGAATAAAAGCTCAAGAAATTTTATAATTTTTAAAAAAATTGTTAATAGTACTATGGTAAAGGTAACTTTAAAAAGAATTTAAAAATGATTCTCTAGTTCAATATATTAATCTAATACTCCAAATTTCATTTAAAGGTAAAATGTCCTTCCCCAGCTTAGATATGTTAATGGAAGTTCCTCTGCCTTTGGGGAAGAGGCTGTAAGACATTTCTTTTTACTTTTTTCTTTATTAACTACCACCACCTCCTTCATTCACTAGCAGTTGATTTTTATCACTCAGACTTCTATTACCTGACCTTGGAGATTATGGAGAAAAGGCATGTAAGGTAGGTAGCGAAGTTCCTACTTCAATATTACTGTTGTGAAATGGCTGAATACTCTTTGGGTCAGACCTGGGCTTAAAACAGACATGGTCAATGAGAGCATCTTCAGCACTGGTATGCTTTTCTTCAGCAACTTCAGTTTGCCAGTATACTTCAGTAAATTCCAGTTTGTCATTTTAATAGGAATTCAGCGGTCTATGTCCAGTTTTTGCCTTTTGCAGTATCATCACTCCTTCAGGTAATCCTACTGAGCAGGATTTAAGAAAACTGGCATTCACCTGTGTCCCACATCTGGTCCTTTGGGTTGGTTTGGGTATAATTATGCAGGCAAAGAACAGTCACAGGCTCTTTGCCTGCATACTTATAGAAGCACAGACCTATCTAGATGTAGCTGTAATATAATGTAATACTCCAGTCATTGTAATTGCTTGTTGCTCTTTTTCTGTCTACATTTATCTGATATGTCTCAAACATGGATTTGCTGTGCTAGGCCAACATAAGGGCACAGCGTTTTTTACTGTAGTTGCCAATGTTAAACTTGAGAAGGGAAAGCGTATATTTCCCCAGCCATTGTATTTTGGGGAAAAGTATACTGTTGAAGTGAATTCAAGTACAACTTTACAACAACCCTCCCCTATAAAGGAATACTCACATAAAGTCACTTCTAAATTTTAATTCGCGTGACCATTTTCAATTCTCCTCGAGAGTAATGGTGTTCAGAGTGTTAAACTCTGTTACTGGAACATGATGGTTTTGGTCTAGGTTCTGCTGCTTGCCACACAGATGGGCAATCACTGAGACAATGAGTATTGCTAAGGAAGAAGGTTTTAATCTAATCGGGTGCTGCAGCTGAGGACATGGGAGATCAGTCACATGGAGACAGATCCCTTATGGCTTGGTGTTGTCTTTGCCATAGTGAGTTCTCACAAGATCTGGTTGTTGAAAATTGTGTGGCACCTTCCCCCACCACTCTCTCTCTCTCTTGCTACTGCTTTTGCCATGTGATGTGCCTGCTCTCCCTTTGACTTCCACCACGATTATAAGCTTCCCGAGGTCTCCATAGAACCAGAGCAGATGCCAGCACCATGCTTCCTGAAGAGATTACAGAACCATGAGCCAATTAAACCTCTTTTCTTTAGAAATTACCCAGTCTCAGGTATTTCTTTTTTTTTTAAATTTTATTATTATACTTTAAGTTTTAGGGTACATGTGCACAATGTGCAGGTTTGTTACACATGTATACATGTGCCATGTTGGTGTGCTGCACCCATTAACTCGTCATTTAGCATTAGGTATATCTCCTAATGCTATCCCTCCCCCCTTCCGCCACCCCACCACAGTCCCCCGTGTGTGTGTGATGTTCCCCTTCCTGTGTCCATGTGTTCTCATTGTTCAATTCCCACCTATGAGTGAGAACATGCGGTGTTTGGTTTCTTGTCCTTGTGATAGTTTGCTGAGAATGATGGTTTCCAGTTTCATCCATGTCCCTACAAAGGACATGAACTCATCATTTTTTATGGCTGCATAGTATTCCATGGTGTATATGTGCCACATTTTCTTAAACCAGACTATCGTTGTTGGATATTTAGGTTGGTTCCAAGTCTTTGCTATTGTGAATAGTGCTGCTATAAACATACGTGTGCATGTGTCTTTATTGCAGCATGATTTATAATCCTTTGGGTATATACCCAGTAATGGGATGGCTGGGTCAAATGGTATTTCTAGTTCTAGATCCTTGAGGAATTGTCACACTGACTTCCACATGGTTGAACTAGTTTACAGTCCCACCAACAGTGTAAAAGTGTTCCTATTTCTCCACATCCTCTCCAGCACCTGTTTTTTCCTGACTTTTTAATGATCACCATTCTAACTGGTGTGAGATGGTATCTCATTGTGGTTTTGATTTGCATTTCTCTGATGGCCAGTGATGATGAGCATTTTTTCATGTGTTTTTTGGCTGCATAAATACCTTCTTTTGAGAAGTGTCTGTTCATGTCCTTCGCCCACTTTTTGATGGGGTTATTTGTTTTTTCTTGTAAATTTGTTTGAGTTCATTGTAGATTCTGGATATTAGCCCTTTGTCAGATGAGTAGGTTGCAAAAATTCTTTACAGTAATGTGCCCTAATACAAAGAAATGAGCGAGAAAGTGATGAAAAGATAACAGAAGATTCAACACTTGTATACTAGGAATCTCCCAGTGAGACAGAGGAGGGATAGAACTTTGGGTTCAGATCACCTCTACTAGAGCATTATTTCATGCAGTCACACTAGTCACCAGACCTTGCACCACTGTAAGGTGCTGGCAGCATCACCTCACTCATGCCATCCCCACTGACCACAAGACTTTGCAAGCTATAAGTTACCTAGAGAAACCAAGATGAGGGACATTCTACCATACATCTTACTCAAGGAAGTTGGCCCCCAATACCCACATGCACAGAAGGCTAAAAAAAATGACTGTGGTGGCGGGCACCTGTAGTCCCAGCTACTCAGGAGGCTGAGGCAGGAGAATGGTGTGAACCCAGTAGGCGGTGCTTGCAGTGAGCCCAGATCACACCACTGCACTCCAGCTTGGGCAACAGAGCGAGACTCTGTCTCAAAAAAAATAAAAAATCACACGGAGATGTAACATGTTAATGAGACGTGTGACACATGAAGAAGCAAGTCATCAAACTGTGCAAGTGCTATAAATTCCCGTTTCTACATGCTTTAATGTCACTCCTTTCATGGCTAGGCCTGTTAAAATTACTCTCTTGGCTATCTCCAGGGAGGCAGCAAGAGGACTTTCTCTTTTCCGGGCTGCTTTCCTTGTGCTCCAGCATAAGTTCCAATAATGCCTGGAGTCTGGGAAATTTTCTTAGCCTTCTGTCAGTTTCTATTGCACAAGAGCATAGGAACCTGTGGCCAGTAACACCAGAATAGATGCCAAATTAATAAAAAAAAAAAAAAGCTAGAATTAAAAAAAATCCCTAAATGAGACTTGAACAGTTATACTACATATATAGAAAATGACCCAGAATTGCCAACATGTAGAAATATATTGACAAAAATACTGAACTCTAAAGAAAAAATAAAGGCAATTATTTGGAAATTCAGAAATAAGACCAGTTTGTTATTACACATTTTTTACAGTAATGCTTCAAAGAATAAGAAAATGGAATGAAAAATTTAATTTAAAAAAGAAAATGAGTCAAGTTATCCAGTCAAATTGGTCTTCAATGTTAAAGCCCTAAGATAAGCTTTTCTTAATGCACCAAAACATAGTGTCTCTATAATCCTGCATCAAGGACTTTACTTGAGAATGGGTTACTGATAACAAAATGACTGAATGCGTTATTAAGAGGGATAAAACAATATCACTTTCAATTAGATGTGTGGGAAAATATAAGAGATGAAGCAGAAGCATTGCTCACAACAGGAAAGATATGAGCAGTGCAAAAAAAAAGTGTACCATGTAATGTAAAAGTAAGTATTAGAACAAATGTGGGCAAACTACAGCCCTTTGGTCAAATCCAGCCCACAGACAGCCTGTTTTAGTAAAATGAGTTTTATGGGAGCATAGCCAAACCCTTTGGTTTACATATTATCTCTTCTTGCTTTTAAGCTACAACAGAGTAGAGTAGTTCCGACAGAGACCATATGACCCAGAAAACTAAACATATTTGTCATCTCAGTATTCCCATTTTGAGTATAATAGTGAATCAACTCATTATTTTGAAAATCAATAATAAAAGGAAAGAATAAAGTTTTTTTTCTTGTTTTTCCTATAGTTGGTGGACCTCAGGGTAACTGAGTATTTGCTATGGAGACGTTTTTCTTTATAAAAATATTTTGGCTAATGAATATAGAAGTAATAAAAAGAAAAAAATAATGGATTTAGAAAATTACTATTGGTGGTTGCTACTATCTATATCACAAAAAGAGAATCAAAGAGATTTAATGTTTAAGGAAGGAGTGAATATCACCTACGATTTATTTGTTTAAAAACAAACCAAAAATAACCTGGATATGATCAAGCCTCCAGATCTAACTACTTATTTCCTGGAAATTAAGGAAGCAGAAAGAATATGAAATGACCACTTGGAGAGACAGTCATCAATCCAGGCTTCAGAAATGTGGTTTCTTGCACAAATAAATATCAAGGTGAATAAAAGAGCGTAGTGGTGAAGCCTACAGATTAAAAGAGACTTAACAGACCTATCAACCAATGGCAATGTATAGACCTTATTTTGATTCTGATGTAAATAAATGTTCAATGTGAACTGGATATGTTTAATATGAACTATGTTTAATACCAACTGGATATATATTGATATCAAATAATTTGTTACTTTTGGCAGGAGCAATCATGATATTTTAATTAAGTTTTAAGAGTCCTTAAGATATACATATCAAAATATTTACAGATTGAAGGTTATGACTCTGACCTGCTTCAGAATAATGCAATAGTGGGTAGTTGAGAGCATAGAGGAACGACTATTTCCCAGGGCGTGATTATGTTGAGTTAGGGAGTTGATACATGGAGGTTCACCATAATATTCTCTGTAATTTTTGTATGTTTGAAATGTTCCAAGTAAAATGTTAAAATATTTAAATATTCCTAGTGTTAAACTTATGAAATTAGCTCTAAAATTTTACATTTTATTTAATTTGCATTTAAATATTAAATCTAATCACATCATGGTTGCACAATTTACTTTGAAAATAATTCCATTAACAAATTTTTGGTAAAGAAGTCACAATAAAATACTTCTTTAATGAATTACACTTCTGATTTTTATTATCCTTATTCAAATGATATGTGGTAGGGCAACTAATTCTGCTGCAGAGATGAATATTTAGCTAACTAATTAACCTCAATTTACATAATGGTTGTATTTGCATAGCTAATGGGCTGGGGATTGACTATAGGCCATTAACAGTTATTAATTAATGAGATTGAATTAGAAATATATGGGTTTTTATTTCAAACTTAGGAGGCAAAGGTCAATCATAAAAGGTTAATAACAATATTCAAAGAATCAGGCAGTAAATATTTTAGCTTTTAGACTTCATGCATTTCTGACAGGATAATTCAGGAATTGGTTTCACCTCTACATGCATACTGGGGCACATGGAAGTATACACATGTGCATTAGAGAAACTTTTATTAGCCTCAGATTTACATGTAAATTAACGTAATGGGAGCTAGTTGTATTCACATATAAGAACTTAATGCACCACTACTCATAAAAATCACAGGTATCACTTGAGAAAGTTCTACAACCTAAAATTTTTCTTTCTTAAACTGTTCATTTGTTTCAAGGAAAGGGTGCAGGTACATTTTTCAATTAATCTTCCTCATTTTTGCATTTGCAATAAAATAGGTTACATTATATAATTTAGAGTTACTCCAACCTTTCCACTCCTCATTTATCCAATTCAGTTTACAATTGGAAGCATCCTCTATATTTTTAAAAACATAATTGCCTGTAGTTTAAAGATTTTAGAAACTCAAAGAACTCATCTGCTATTTTTAAACAATTTAATTATGTGAGTGATGCATAATTATTGAGGACAATTCAATTCCTTTAATTTCAAAGACACCTGTATAATCTGATTTTTCAAATGATTTGGTTGTATCTCTACAAGGAACTGAGAAGCTCTCTACACTAAATCAGTAAATGAGGTTCGCGATAAATGAAAAGGAGTGATTTCTTTTTATGATCAACTGCCAAACTGATACAGAAAATTCTATCCTGCATCTTCTGCCTGTTGCTCCTGTCTTGCTTTCTTTTCTCTCACACTGCCTGGGTTCTTGCTTTATGCCTCTCCCCTCTTCTTTTTCCCTCTTCTCCCTTCTAAGAACGCTCGCTTGCTGAAATGCCTTGAAATGATGTCCAGGGATAGTCCCTCGGTGAATGTTTGAGATCCTGTTTCTCACTTCACACTCTGTCTGGGCCTCTATTCTATTAATAGTTAACTTAAACTGGATTATCTTGAGTCTTCTAGATTTTAAAAGGGTTGCTCTGATTACAAAAAGATGATTGCTTAAATGCAAAAGAGTATTACCTCAATAGATGGGAAAAGAATAGCATTTATTGCATTATTGATAACATCTTTAAATCTGTGTCAGTTCCCTTCACAAATTGGCTTTTATATGCTTCTCTGTGGGGGTAAACTATATGCCACAGAAATGTTGAAGTTTGGAGTCACAGAACGTGGGCTTAAATCTGTGACGATTTGTTTACTGTCATTTAAAAAAATAACCTTTTTAATTATTAATAAAATCTTGCCTTTGTAAAACAGGGTAGTAATTCTCATTTCATAGATTAAAAATGTAGGTTAAAAAGTGTAAATTAAAAATTAAAAATGATGCTACATATAAATTACAATAAATGTTAGTCGCTAATTTTAAGATGATTTTTTCTTTTCTCGAAGAAAATATGTAAATACAAGAAGCCACACAATTCAGGCAATTTCTAGTAGTCATTCATTAAAAATATCTATTTCCCAAGGTTTATCCAGAGCTTCACAGTGGGACTAAGTTTTATTATTTAACATACACAGACAATGGTGGTATTTTAACAATATTGGATACACAATTTGAAAACGGTGTTTTATTGTCTTGACATTTCAGGAGTATGAAATCACTCCCTGCCTTGTCATATATTAGCTGTTTAAACGAATAGGCAATCATCTCAGAGTATTAATGATCTTTCTATGTTGTCCACTGAGAACGATATTTTAGACATAGGTATTTCATTTTAAAAATTAGCAGAGACACCATACAATTCTCGTAAAAGCTTTAAGTAGTATAACTTACTTTTTGAAGGAACTCGGAGATTGGCAAGGACCACTTCCAGGGAATCAGCTTGGACTCGAAGTACATAGCTTGTCCTGGTCTCATAATCCAGAGGTCCATTCACATAGATAACACCTGTGATGTTATTAATTCCAAATGTATCTAGAAATTAAAATACAATTACCTGGTCATTGTCTTTATGCTATAAGGAAATTCTCTTTAAAAGGCACTGTGATTTCAAAAACACTAAAAATGCCTATTTATAACTAGAGTGATGCATGAAAGTGACAAAATGCTGGCTTTTGGAAACTGTTTCAGCTCTTTAAATGATCAACATCAATACTTCGCTAAAGTCTGCCTTGAAATTGTAGGGTTGTTTTGTTTTTGTTGTTTTGAGATAATCCTGGAAAACAATGTTCTATGGTCAATTACGTTTGGGAAACACTGAATAATATATTCTTTACCTTAGATTCAGATGGTCTTCTGTCACACTAAAGGCTTTCAGAAGTTGTTTCAAAGAAAACCATCTAATTTTGTTTAACCAAAATTTTCTGAACTTACTGGATTATTATACTGTTTGTAATTTATGAATATTATTATTTTGTAGATTTAGTGTTTTGCTAAGAACACTTGAGAGAAAATAAAAAAACGGATAATTTAATGTTGCCCTGTGTCTGTTTTTTTAAATAAATTTGAATGAAAATCAGGGCACTTTGGTAAACTTTATAATATCTCCCCCTCTTATGCTCTCCATATTCTCTCCTTACTTTATTTTTTCATGTAATTAATAATCCCTTATAATACTATATATTTCTTTGTTTAATAATTTTTATTATTAATCTCCTCTTACTGGACCATTCACTTCCATGAGGGCAGGAATCTATTTTGTACATTGTTCTATCTGTAGTGGCTAGAAGAGTAGTTAATACATAATAGATGCTCAGTACATATTTGTTGAATAAATAAATAAATGTAAAACAGTCACGTTAATAAATATAGCCACTCTGCTGTCTTCAAAGAAAAGGGCAAATAGAATCAAAAGAGAAAGTTTCGGGACAGAACAGGTTGAGAAATCATAGCGTTAGTCAGATGTTCGAAGTCTAAGGAAAAAGGAAATTTAGTTATTTTTAGGGAGGACACATAGTAGCACAGTAATAATGTAGAAAGAAAGGCAATAAAAGTAAGATATTGACCACTTGCTACACTACACGGGCAGCAATACCTAGTAATAGTTTGTCATTAAAAAGCTTAACAGGGCCTTTATAATTTCCTTGCAAACTCTTTGAAGAATTTACATTCACTCATTTCTTTAATATTTACTATTGATTATTATTACATGTATATTAACTATTTCCTGACTACCTACAATATACTAGGCTATCTAACATACCAAAAGGGAAAACAGAGGAGAACTTGTGGAGAACAGGTAAAACAAAAATTAATGTGAAAGACTGAGCTATGACCTTATTCCCAGAGGCCTGCAAATTCCTATGATTCTGAAATTACAAAAAATTATATTTTTATTTTTAATCATTAATTGTATGTCTAATTTGACTATTTTGGGAATCATATAACATGCATAGCTTTTAACATGGATGTGACTCTTTTTAAAATTCACAACTTATTTACAACCTTGAAATTCCTTCAGGATTAGTTAAGGTATGACCAACATGGAGTAAGGGTCATGGATGGTTCAGACAGTGGGGCGGACGAAGCTACTGTAGGCAATGATCATGGCCAAAAGCTGAAAATTTCATGATGCATTAATTTTGAGGAAATGTCATTAAAATATTACCAAATGAGGAAAAGGGCAAGGTTTCATTAATTAGATACTTAATATTTCTTAAGGTACTTAATATTTCTTAAGGGAAACAATCACTTTAGCTAACATCACTGGATTTTTAATCGAGTTCAGGATACATGGTTAACAATTACATTTAAGATGGGCACAATTTTATTAGAAAACAGTAGAATAGATAATAATTTCAATTCAATCTGAAATTAGGCCAAATCTAAGTGTACTGGTTGACGGTGAGAACACAAACTAAAAGTCTACTCACCTTCTTCATTTCCTGAAACAATGGAGTACACAATACTTTGATTAATGGCAGCAGCAGAAATTGCACCAACCATGGTCCCTTTGGTGGCAAGTTCACTTACTGGAGGAGGTCTGCAGGTTTAGAGAAGATGATGTATTTATTTTTAAGTATAATTTTTTATGTAACTTTACGTTCACAGAAAAATTGAGAGAAAGATAAGAGATTTCTGATATACCCTCTGCCCTCACACATTCATGGCCTCCTCCATGATCAAATCCCCCACCCAACTGCTACATTTGTGATAAATGATGAACCTACATTGACCCATTATCACTGAAAGTCCATCATTTACATGAGGGTGCATGTTGCTGTTGTACATTTTATGAGTTTGGACAAATGTGTAATGACATGTATCCGCTTTCATGTAGTATCATACAGGGTATTCTCACTGTTCTGAAAATCCTCTGTGCTGTGTATATTCATCCTTCCCCTCAACTCAACCTCTGGCAACCACTGATCTTTGTAGTGTCTCTACGGTTTTGCCTTTTCCAGAATGTTGTATAGCTGGAATCACACAGTATGTAACCTTTTCAGATTGCCTTCTTTCACTTAGTAATATGCATTTAATGCTCCTCAACATCTATGGCTTGATTGCTTATTTCATCTTTAGCACTACATAATATTTCACGGTCTGAATGTGCCCACAGTTTATTCCCATAAATAAAAAACATCTTGGTTGCTTCCAAGTTTTGGCAATTATGACTAAAGCCGCTATAAACATCTGTGTGTAGGTTTTTGTGACTCTAAGATTTCAACTCTTCCGGGTAAATACTAATTAGCATGATTACTGGATTTTATAGTAAGACTGTTTAGTCTTTTAAGCAACTGCCAAACTGTCTTCCAAACTGACTGTACCATTTTGTATTCTCACCAACAATAAATGAGAGTTCCTGTTGCCCCATATTCTAACCAGCTTTTGGTGCTGTCAATAGTCTGGATTTCAGACATTCTAATAGGTGTGTAGTGGTATTTATTTTTTTATTTTTTTATCCATATTTATGACAGAGTTTTGAACTTAATAATAGAATATACACAGTAGTTCTTCCAAGCTACATTATGCAATTACATTGTGCTTTCATTGAAACCTTTTACAAAAAATCCTGAAATACAAATTTAGTCTGTAGTATAGGCTTTATAAACATCTGGTCCAAATTGCTTTGTTTTTGGTACTGCTGTCCATACACTTAATTGACTAGGATATCTAAATGTAAAGCAGTCTTTCTCACAGATACTCTAGCACCTAATGGTGGTCCATATATTCATTACATGAGCAATAACTGCTTCTTGCTGAAGAATAAGAACCAATCTGTATCATTTTAAAATGAAGTGTGTAAAGTAGATATTTAATTTACTAGTTTATTTACTTACTTATTTTACTGTCCTGCATTTTTTTTTTGCTTTCTTTTGATAACATCCAAATATTGTTTTCAATAATCTTGCCTCTTTCCTTCTCTCTACAAGTGCTTTGGGTAAGGCTTTGCCAATCCCCATGGTACATGCATAAGCACATTAACCAACTCTGGTCAATGGGGGCATTTTATCCTTTGCTCAGTGTTCATGTGATGTATACATCTCATGTAAATTCAATGGACATACTACATAAGATTACGACTTGACTAGATTCTTGCTAGCCAAATTTGTGGCTATATCCCTCACTGGATTTGATGAAGTAAGCTGCCATATGGAGCAGTCCTCGTGGCAAGAAACTCAAGGTGATGGCTGACTAACAGCCAGCAAGGAATTGAGGCCCTTAGTCCAACATCCCACAAGGAACTGATTTCTGCCAACAACCACATGTACTTGGAAGTGGATCTTTCTGCAGTTGAGCCTCAGATGAGACCGTAGCCCTGGATGATACCTTGATTAAAAGATTATGCAAGTCCAAAAAGGAGAGGACACAGCTAACCCATGCCTGGATTCCTGACCTATAGGAAATTCAAAATGATATATGTGTTGTTTTAACCCATTAAGTTCATGGTAATATTATTACGCCACAACACAAAACTAATATTTGAACAATGGATTGTTAATTTATGACAGATCAAGATACATACTACTTATCGAAAGTTTAATAAAAGAAAATATGTCAGTCATATTAGGGGATAATTTTCAAAAACTGAATTCCTATTTGTGGAAGTAGACATTACTTAAATTGTTTACTTGAATATCTTGTTACTACACAAGGTAGAAGCTAAATTTTATACTTTCCATAATTCATCTGTTTGCTATTCCTTATACAGTATGGGAACATGACGTCTGCAACTTATGCACCTTTAGCTTTAACATGAGAAAAATGCTATGTCGGGCCGGGCGCGGTGGCTCACTCCTGTAATCCCAGCACTTTTGGAGGCTGAGCCGGGTGAATCCCCTGAGGTCAGGAGTTCAAGACCAGCCTGACCAGTATCTCTACTAAAAATACAAAAATTAGCCGGTTGTGGTGGTGTGCTCCTATAGTCCCAGCTACTCGGGAGGATGAGACATGAGAATTGCTTGAACCTGGGAGGCGGAGGTTGCAATGAGTCGAGATCGCGCCACTGCACTACAGTCTGGGCAACAGAGCGAGATTAAATCTCAAAAACAAACAAACAAACAAAAACAAAACAGAAAAGAAAAATGCTATGTCTTCTTTCAAATATTAAAAAATGCACGTGTACATTTTTGCTAACCTTAACTGCACAATTAGGATAGAAATAATACTAAAAAAAGTAATTGGCATAATTTAAGAAGACATTTAAATCCTATGCATACCACTAAAAGCATTTAAAATTCTACTTGTTAGTAAATGTTTAAAACAGATTTACTTCTAGACAAAATTTCTCCTCATTCACCTTTGTCTTAATTGTTCCAGTACACTTGTTTCTATCAGAATTGAAACACTATACAAATACAATCTTCTCCCAAAAAGAATTAAATGAACCTCCATGATAATGAGCATTAGATTAAAAATATCAATTATTTTCTATTTTTTGGCAGGATTACAATGTACAATATTAATAAAAATAATATTATTGTATTATTGTTTTAGGTTGTGGAAAGCACCAGTTACATGATGGAGGCAAATTGCATACTCTCTTTGGAGTCACATATATCTTGAATACAAATGATGGAGTTGGTATAAATCAGGATTCATTAAGCCAGATGGACAGAGAAGGTAGGAACATAACCAAATTGAATAAAATGGGCTGAATATAAATTAATAGGGAGAGGAATGGAAGTTAGGAATGAGAGAGTATGTAACTACTGTACAATAATTCAAGTCTAGTGTGATTTGTAAATCAATAAAGGAAATTGAAAATTTTGTATACGTTTATGAATGATCAATGGGAATTTATTTTTTTAAAGCATCAATGACTACATTTGATCTATGGGCTGTCAGTTTACGATTTTTAAGGCAGATTAACTATCTCTAATGTCTTTTCTAGTTCTACCGTTCTGAACCTGATATAATGTGAGTTATCATTCACTCTTCTTTCTGTTGAGTATAATCAAAATCTATTGCTCAATTTCAGAAGCAATGAATTATGGCCAAATGAAACATTTCTCAGAAGGTTTTTTAAAAAAATATTTTCTCTATTAAATTCATAAATCTTCAATTTATCCATTTATGAAAAAATGCATCACTAGCTCTCTTCCAATTTAAGTTTTTCACACCTGATTTATAACAAATAATTGTGAGTGTCTGAAATGGAAGAATACTATCTTTCAAAGCTAAATTTACTGCCAATACAACTGACAAACTGCACTCTTAAAATAAAAGAAACACTTGAAACAGACAGCTTCAGTAATGGAACTATACAGCTTACTGATGTAGCTTGAGATAGATACCAACTAGATGGCCATTTTCCAAAGATGGCTAAGAGGATGCTAAAGGAAATGGTTATTTAGCAGATATGAACTGGAACATGGGAGAGGCTAGTGGTTTCATGTTTTCATAATGGCCTTCAGTAAGGGCTTCCTCAAAGGCCCTTTCACAAGGCTTGACCTGAATTGGGTTTGATGTCCTTGCATATCCATTATGGCAGTGTTGGTTCCTATTTACTCCACAAGGGCAATGCTTCTAACTTTGTTGGCCGTTTTAAACAAAATCTACAGGTTTTGACTAAAATTCCAAAATCACCTCAACTAAAACTTAAATAGAATCCTAAATAATATTTCAGTTTTATAAATATATTTCCTCATTGTTACTATTTGCATTATCCTTACCTTCTAAATTTTACATGTAAAACAGCTGTGTATTTTCAAAATTAATAATATTTTTGTTTTTAATAATAATGTTATTGAGAAATAAATTAAGATAAAAATACTGGCACAATGCCTATGCATTTCAGTATTTATACTTCCTCCCAGAAAAGTTCAATGGTCTCAGAATTTTTTGTATTCTTATTTATTTTTTAATTGGCAAATAGAAATTTTATATACTTATGGTGTACAACATGATGTTTTGAAATACGTATACACTGTAGAATGGCTAAATTAAACTACCATTTGATTACCTCACAAGTTTATTAGTGGTGAGAACATGTAAAATCTATTCCCTTAGCAATGTACAATATTGTACATTGTTGTCAACTACGGTCACCATGTTGTAAAAGAAATCTCTTCAATTTATTCTTCTAACAGAAATTTTGTGTCTTTTGACAAATATCTCCCCAATCCTTCCCTTCCTACCCAGCCCCATGTAACCATTTTTTTACGCTCTACTTTCATGAGTTCAGCTGTTTTAGGTCCCATATATATTAGCTTTATTAGATCACTATTAGAACATGCAGTTTTTTTCTCTGTGCCTGATGCATTTTAGTTAACATAATATCCTCCAGATTTGAGACAAATGAACGTATTTGAGACAAAATAGAATGCTAGTTAAAGTCTAGGTTCATTCACATTGTCCCAAATAAAAGAATTCCCTTCATTTTTAAGGCTGAGTAATATTTCATTGTGTGTGTATATATATATATACATATATATCACATTTTATTTATCCATTCATTCACTGATAGACATTTTGTTTGATTCCATATCCTGACTATTATAAATAATGCTGCAATAATCATGGGAGTGCAGATATCTCTTCCACCAATAGCCTGATTTAAAAATGGACCAAGGAGCAGAATAGATAGTTCCAAAAGAAGACATACAAATGACCAGTAAATATGTGAAAAAATGTTCAATATCAGTAATGATCAGAAAAATAAAAGTTAAATCTACAATGAGATATCACCTCACACCTATTAGAGTAACTATTAATAAATCCACTTCATATAACTTGTGTGTGAATATGTCTCTCACCAGGTTCAGGCACTGGTAATACTGCAGCCCAGAATGCAGTGGAGGGAAGCATTTGGGTTCCTATTCCAGCTGGTTCACATAGTGACACTGTGTGCTATCTTCCACACGGTGAGAGTTTTCCCTTAGGATCAGTTATTAGTGAACTTCCTTCACACTGACCTAAAATATTTCTGTTTTTCATCTACTCATCTCACTTTTCACCTGAACCCCTGGTAACCAATGATCTTTTTACTGCCTCTATATGTTTAACTTTTCTAGAATGTCACATGGATGAAATCATACAGTATGTAGTTTTTTGGACTGGCTTCTTTCCTTATCAATATGTGCTTAAGTTTCCTCTATGTCTTTTTGTATTGTGATATCTCATTTCACTTTATTGCTGAATAATATTACATTGTATTGGATGTATCACAAATAACTGCACTTCAAAATAACTCCAAAATAACTCCAAAATGGTTTAAAGTAAATATTTGCAGATTAAATGCAAACCGAAAAAGTTAACTGCTTTGGAATTCGCATGCACAATACTTACAATATAACCTCATGAAGATATAAACTAATTCATACATATCCTTTTTGTTTTGTTTAGACGGAGTCTCGCTCTATCGCCCAGACTGGAGTGCAGTGGCGCGATCTCGGCTCACTGCAACCTGTGGCTCCCAGGTTCAAGCAATTCTCTGCCTCAGCCTCTGAGTAGCTGGGATTACAGGCGCCCACCACCACACCTGGCTAATTTTTTGTATTTTTAGTAGAGATGAGGTTTCACCACCTTGGCCAGGCTGGTCTTGAACTCCTGACCTCGTGATCCACCCATCTCGTCCTCTCAAAGTGCAGGATTACAGGTGTGAACCACCACACCCGGCCCATATATATCCTTTTAATATTTCTAAGTGTTTTTTGAAAATATAGATTACAATAAATCTTTCAATTAAGTATATATTAACTAATTTTCTGAATAATGACTATAGTAGACTAACATAATTTGCAATGTCTAAATGTTAGACCCAGTTTTTACTGTATAAATATAGATGAAACAATTACAATTTAAAATCTACTTTTATTGTCGAGTTCAAGAAGTAACAATAAAAGTAAATGTTGTATGTGTCAAGTAAAGCTTCTAATTATTTTAAAAGCCAGGCAATTTAGGATATAAAAGTGTTTGTAAATAGATGCTATAAAATTTCACTAGGATTCAATCTGGCTTTATTGCTTTCTTTGTACTAAGAGACAAATCTAATTTATTTTGACATGTTTGAATTCAATGTATTTGCAAATCAGTACCAATTAAGGTACTGTTTTTATACCTACTATTGAGAGGATTTAATAAAAATGGGAAGGGAAGAATAAAAAAAAACACCCACTAGAACTCCGATTATTTATAATCTTGGAGTAATTGCATCAGAGTGATCTAATTTTACATATTTAAATAAGAAAAACAGTTTAAAAAAGACATGAATCAGGAGAGACATGCCAGTTCTTCCAGAATACTTAGGATGGAATTTAGATAAGAAAATTAATGAAGGGCCAAAAGACTAGACACTGCTTTTTACGTATGTTCCAAAGAATGCGTGCTTTCTGTCACTAAGAGTTTCGCTTCTATTCAGTTCCTTAAAGAATCTTCATCTGGAGGATATAAAAACTGAAGTATAAACAATTTATCCAAATATTTGAAAGCAAAAACTGCAACCTAAGGTGTTTGGTTTTTCCTTTGCTTAAATTATTATATTGTTCTCATTAAAATACTGTGTTCTAATCTCTCATAGTCATTGGCTCTTAAAGCTTAAATCCATAAGAATGTGCTGGAGAAATTTTTTAAACTTACTAAAGTACAGAAGATCCCTGATTTATGATGGTTTGACTTTCGGTTTTTTACTTTACTATGGGTATGAAAGTAATATACATTCAGTATGCTCCTCGACTTACAATGGGGTTAGGTCCTGATAAACCCATCCCTGTTTGTCTACTGCCCTACCTTAATTATTATAGAGGGCCCTTCTCACTCTCAAAAGTGTCCTGCTTTGGACAATAAATTATATGGTCTTACCTATGCTGGAAACTATATGGATATATTAAAGTAGCAAATTTATTCCTCTCACTTGAAAATTTATAATTTTTTTTTTTAGTGAGACCGAGTGTACAGGTAATCAGAATTCTGTTTTGAATTATACATTATTTGACATTAATATAGTAATTTCTGCTTTCCCTTGTAATTGCCAGATATACATTTTCTGTTCACTCTATTTTTGTGCATGTGATTTTGGTTTAAGTACATTACTTAATGGCATGAAACCATGTGTGAAAAGTTTACCAGAGGTAAAAAGCATTCTTAGAAGATTAAGTAAATGGCACAGCTATTAAGCACCGGAGGAGTTGGGAAATGAATGACTTATCCATTATAAAGTGGTGATAAAAATGTGATGATTTTGAATCAAGATTTAAATAGTATAAAATTCTACTTTCCATGGAGATTGTGGAAGCACAAAGTGACTTCCATTAAGAGGATATGCATACGTCATTTGCCTGTTTAACACCATTCAATGTCTTCAAATTTCTCTGTGATAATGAACAAAGTTTTTAGTATGACTCAGTAAGTCCCTTCGCAGTCCAACTCTCCCTACTTCTCCAGACTCATCACCATAGGACTCCATTTAGTATGCTATTTTGTCTCAAATATGTTTGCATTGATTACTAATAAAATAAAATTAATGTATCCTACTATATGTTTTACTTGGATCAAAATTTCCCATAGATACAATACAATGAAATAATGGGACCTATAAAATCACTCTTTGTATTGAAAAGTTTGTGCTAAATTCTAAACAGTGGATGTAAGGTGAACTGCTTGGACTTGAGTCCTTTGTTGAAGGAAGACTTGCTTCACTCTGCTACATGAGCAAATGCCAAAATGTGTATAACCTTGGAAATGTGAAAGAGAAATTAAATTCCATGTAGGTGCACAGGGAACCTAACAAAACTGTAATGAAAGATTGTCAGAATCATTTTGTCAATAGTTAAATGAGCGAAACCTATTATGTTTGAGGCAAGGTTTTAATAGTGTCATAAAAAGACAGGAAAGGCTATCTTCAGGTAAAGCCAGCTCTTACATTGGACAACAAATCTAAATTAAAATAGAAAACAATTTTAGCAATCGAGTTATGCTCTCTGCATATGCGTTTGTTTTATATTATTTTAATAGTCTTCAGACAGCTTTCATTAACTTATTTGCAATCAAGACAAATCATTCTTTCCAAACTATTGTTCATCTTATTAAAATCTTTTCTCAAAATCTGTAAGTCCAAGCTTGGAAGGTTTTATAAGAATGATAGCCTGGGCAATATAGCAAGACTCTGTCACTACAAAATAATTTAAAAAAAATTAGCTGGGCATGGTGGCATGCACCTAAAGTCACAGCTACTTAGGAGGTTGAGGGCTGAGATGGAAGATTGCTTGCAGTGAGCTATGACCGAGCCATTGCACTTCAGCCTGGAAGACAGAATGAGATCTTGTCTCTAAAAAGAAAAAAAAAAAATGATGGCTATGTTTCTCAACATAAGGTAATTTTAATTCTCTTTAATAATGAAATGTTAACTAGACCTGCTCACTTGCTATTTCTTTGGCCACTGTGATAATATTACTTGCATTTTCATAGTTTACAAAAATGAATGTCTTGATTATAAATTATACTTTTTCTGTTTTGTATATCAAGAGGTATAATGCTAATCCTTTGTTAAATATACTCTAATTTTATTCTTTAATATAAAGCTTCTTGAGAAACTTATTTTGAGTATAAATTGTGTACAACTTTCAACCTGTCATTTATTACAAAACTAATTCATATGAATCAACCAACTAGCAATTTTTTATTTTAACAGAGAAAGTGGTAAGATTATCTTTTGAAGAAGGAGTTAAAATTTTGCAAAATTTCAGAATGTTCACATGTATAATATTCTGATTTTGAATTTGATATATTAAATTTTAATAATAATAGAAATTGAAAAGGACTTACAGTATATTCTCTGAGTTTAGCAATATATCAACTTAAGAGGTTAACAAATATAACTTAGGGATATTTGCCCTTATTTTTATTATATATATACCAGTATAAATTTTGAATTTAGGTTGTTATGGAAATTACACATGCAAATATACAAATCTTAAAAATTAACATGAATGTGACACTAAATCATGCAATGGTTAATATTCAAGTTGATACATTTCCATTTTTAAATAAATAACAAAGGCCTACCTATATAGGTGGCATATATCTTTGAACATTTTGCAATTAATTGTATTTGGCAAATTTTTTGATAAATTGTGTAATATAATGCATTTCCCACTCAAAATCAATATTCACATTTAGACTCTATGATCTATTCCAGACGTGTTGACCTTTTCATGATATTTACTTTTAAAACTGATGACAAGTGAATTTCAGTGTGTATAAGTCTTAGTCCATCATCCTGAAATGAAGGTCAAATGTCATTCTCATTCTTCAGAAGGCTAACTTACTTCACCTACGGGAGTCAATGTAATCTCAAGTAGTATGTGTTTGAACTGCTATTAGGATTTTGCTATTTCTGTAGGGTTTAAATGAAAGATATATAAAAGGAATTTAATGACTCTGACATTGTAACTAATTTCTAAAATATCTAAAGAGATAATTGACCGAAAATCTCTTAGCAAATATGAACATGCAGTGACAATGAGAGTATGCCTCTCAGATCTTCAACTACAGGAAGCACAATTGGTCAAGGTCCCAGTTACTGTGCTCTGAAATCTGTTTATGTTTGTATGAAGGACATAGTTCCTAAGGGCTGCTTAAGGAGTCAAGTATTGAAATGATTATTAGGTCAACTAAATGATCTCTATAGTCTATTTCATTCATTGCATAATGTGAATTTGAGAAAAGAATTTTTATGAATAAGATTAACACATTTTTCTCAATTTCTAATGAAAAACAAATTGTAGAAAATGATTTAAACAAAGATATGCAATTGTAAATAGATATGAAGAAACTACCTAATCACTTGAATGGTTAAAAAATCAAAGTTTATAATTGGAATATTTCTGTGTAATAGGGATATTACCTGGACTTAATTCATTTCCCTCCCATCCCCCCAAAAAATGAAGCTAGTTGGAGATAATTTTGAGAAAGAGAGGTGGAGGGATGTTTCAACAATAAAGAATGAAGAAATGCCATTAGCTTTTTAAGAACTTTTTGTTTAGCTCTTTGTTCAAGGAAAGATAGTAGAACAAGAAGGAAGAATGACCACATGGGGCATGCAAATTCTAAGACACTAATATCATTGTTATATCTTTGTCAAAAATAGAAACTGAAGGAACCAAATAAAAGAGAAACAATGATTGTGGAAGATTTGTTACAATTTGAGATTTTTGGTCGTGGGTATGCTTCTAAAATATACAAACGTTTGTTTACAGTTGTAGAAAATGTCACAGGATCCTTGGGATGTTGCTTTTCCAGTAGGAAGCCTCTGTGGCTGGTGGCACCTTTGCATGAATTTTTTTCAGGCCTACTGGGCTTGTTTCACCCACTCAGCCTGGCAGGCTTCACTTGGCTTCTTCTACCGGCCCAGATCCCATGCCTGCCAAAGGTAAGCCAGGTGCAGAGCAGCAAGGTGGGGATGAGAGTGAGTGTGGGGTCCACCACTGTGCACAGCCAGGCACACTGGCTGCTGTGGTGGGAAGGGCGGCTCCAGGTGCCAGCACAGATGCCAGCTCCATACAAGCCGGCGGCTGGATCTGGTGCACTGCAAGCAGATTCCACTGAGGGCACCCATGTCTGGATGAGGAGAACGTGGTGGCACCCAGTAGATTGGAGACAACAGAAACCAGAGTCCCAAAGAGGGTGTCATAGCCCTGGCTCAGGGAGCTCCTAGGTCTGGGATCCCTGAAGGGCCACTTTGCTTCTCTTCTCTCCTTCTCATTGCCCACAATGTGGCAAGCAGGGAGGCATGTTTCAGCCCTGCTGGTATTACTGCTCTTTCAGTCCTGCCATTCAGCAGCTCCCAAGTTCTTGTCCCACATCTAGGAAGAATTAGGTATATGGCCATCTGAAGGGTGAGCAAGGCAAAGAGGTGCTTCATTGAGCAACAGTACATCTCTCAGGAGACCTGAAATAGGTAGCTCCTATATGCAGGCAGGCTGTCCCAATGTCTGCAGCCCTCAGTGGAGAGGAGACCCAGAGTGGGTAGCTCCTGTCCTCAAGCAGGTTGTCCTGATGTCTGCCTGAGTCTGGTTGAGACTGGGGTTTTTATGGGCTTCAGAAGGGAGAAAGTGATATTGCTGATTGGTCCATGGGCAGCCATGGGCAGCCATAGGCAGCCTGGAGAAAGCACCATAAGTTCTCACTCCAGTCCAGGGAACTGGCAGGCTGGGCACCAGCCTTCAGGCAATCCTTGGCTAGAAGGTGGGGTTTCACCAGACCCATCCCTTTCCACCCAGGAGCCTGTCTGCCTTCTGCTGCCATTCATGGCACCCAGGCTGTTTGTGCCCAAGAGGTTCCTGCAGGCCCGCCCAGGACACCCCCAGCCCCACCTTCTCTCCCAAGCTCATTGCTGCCCAAAGTCCAGAGGGGGCTGAGGTGGCAAGGGGCTGGTATGTCAGCACCATATGAGTGTGGGCACACACAGCCAGGTGGTGACAATGCTCGGGGCTTGATGACAGCTTTGCTCTGAAATTGGAGCAGGCCCTGGAAGCAGGGAGAGGCCAGGCATTGGGAGAACACACTTTGAGCATGCAGCGGGAGGGGGGCCCAGGTCCACAGTCTCAGCTGGGTGATTGCACCTGCACCTGGGAGCTCTGGACTCCAGCCCCTCCAACTCAGAAGTGGGTGGGGCCCCTGCCTGTTCTCAGCTCTCACTGACTCTGCAGAGTGCATAGCCCCAGCTGTGCTTCCCTGGTTGCAGCCAGCGTCTTTGCAGCAAATGCTCCAGACAGGTTGCTGTTGTCATCAAAAGGAATAGTATACAGTATGAAGAGATATATATTTCAAAAGTTTTAGGAAGAACTCATTGTTTTCTGGATAGAACAATTGTCCATTAATGACAAATGAAGCACACAATGTCTTGATCCTCCATTTCACCTAAGTGACTCCATAAAAGATTGATGTGAAAAGGTCAAGAAATTAATAAAATGAGTCTGCTTCAATTACTATAACAGCCCTACAAAGCAAAGAGAATCCAGTGTATAGTAATTCTTATCTACGATGACTCTGGCCATTATAAAAGTAAACATATGAGGCAATTTTCTTCCCATTATGTGATTACTCCTACCCTTAATGATTATTGAAAGCCAGCCACCAGGAAATAACATCAGTTCACAGGATTTGAAAAAAAAAAATCAAATCTTTTCCCAATACTTATAAATTATCTTAATATTATAAATTATAAACCAGAAAAACATCATTTTCCTTGAGAAATGTATTTTTAAATAATGACAACCTAATTTATTTTATTGAGTATAGGGTTGTCTTTGTAAAATTCTTGAATAATTTTCAAACTTCATTAAGGGAGCATTAGCAGAAAGTAAAGAAGTAATTTTTTTGTTCTGTTTTGTTTTATTTTATTTTGAGACGGAGTCTTGCTCTGTCACCCAGGCTGGAGTGCAGTGGCACAATCTCAGCTCACTGCAAGCTCAGCCTCTCGGGTTCATGCCATTCTTCTGCCTCAGCCTCACGAGTAGCTGGGACTATGGGCACCCGCCACCATGCCTGGCTAATTTTTTTGTATTTTTAGTAGAGACGGGGTTTCACCGTGTTAGCCAGGATGGTCTCAATCTCCTGACCTCGTGATCCGCCCGTCTAGGCCTCCCAAAGTGCTGGGATTACAGGTGTGAGCTACTGCGCCCGGCTGTAAAGAAGTTTTTAAATATGCAAATGAAACAGAGGCAGAGCATGATTAACTATGTGGAAGGAGGGGTTGGCTTTTTATTATGTTGTTACTTTTACATAATTCAGAAAACCTACTAATTATCTGTCAACAAAACTTCACAGGCAAACCAGTAGGTTTTTCCTTTAGTAAATATTAAAGTACTTACTGTGGTGTTTATTACTTGTGTCTATTATTTTGTTATTTTACAATTTTGGAAGAAGGCAATGATAGGTCTATTGTTATATTCCAGCAACTAATCAATTACCAATAGAACAACATAGAAGTGCTTTCAATTCTAAAAAAAGAACAATGGATTTTGTTTCTCTGTCTAGCTAGAACTGGTATATTGAAAAACGTATGCCAAATAGTAAATGCGACCTCTGAACCATTTTTGATCAACGTCTTCACAATGCTAGTTTTCAACTCATAACTCAAATTTACACTTTGACATTGTGCTTTCATTTTTATTTTCTTTATATTTTACTTTTGTGACCAAGACACTGAAAATTCTCAGAAAACTGGAGAAAGTAATTCATTGTATAAAATATTCAACCTTTAGCTTGAAGTCCAGAAAGGTTTGGCTTGGAATATGTAATGTTAATACTCATTAAACTGAAATCACTAAAAATACAGATTTTTAAAACAACCAGAAATGTTAATCTGAGATTTGCTTTGAATTAAAAAAATAAATATTCATTCTCTTGATATTTTAAGAACAATTTACTTCACTAACGCATATTTAAACGTAAAAATGTTTCTACTCTATCATTAGCTCATGTACTCCATGGTGCATTCTAACTAATCAGTCATTTTAAAATCACTGTGGCAATTAAAATCTATGAATCTGTAAATTGTTTACAATCACATGTTTAATGTGCTAGGTCTTCACCTACACCATTTCCCCTTTTTCCTCAACAATTGAGGTTGAACTAGGACACAGTTGCCTAGCAAGGAACAGCATTCCTCTCCCCTAGTTAGAGCTAAACGTAGACCCGTACCTGGATTCTCACAACGAAATGTGAGCTGAACTGAAATGTGCAATTCTCACCTCACTTGGTTAAGGAAATCTCTAGATGTGGACTTCTGTCTGGTTTCCCCTTTCTGCTGACTAAAATGGTAATAATGAGTTATTTTGAAATAGAGTGTTGAAGATGGTGACCCCTGAGTTGTCCCAGGTCCCTGAACTTTAAACCATTGACATTTGGTGGTTTCCTATTACAGTGACCTAAACTACCCTAACTCAGTCTGATTACCCTGAGATTTAATGATTTAATGACTATCTAATAGAAATAAGTCAACGGAGTCAGTGACAGAAGGGGGATGTATGGGTCAATAATTCAGTTAAATATTCTACGATAAATAAATACTTTATCTTTAAAATCTCTCTTTTATACCTAATCATTTGCTAAATGCTAATTTTTCCTATGGAATTCAAACACAAGTATTGGAATGAAGACATTCCTGAGATGTAAAAGCCATGTGTACCTCAGCTTACAGTGCTAGATTATTGCTTTCCATTTGTAACACATTACCTTCCCCTACACCCTACAAAGAACATAAATCTTGAGCTATCATTTTTATATTTCCCCCAAATTTGATCACAAGAAGTAGAAGTTTTTTCACTAGGAGCAATCCCAACACGAAGGACCATCCTAATAATCAAAAATTAATAATGTTATTTAGCATCTCTGGGAATAATGTGCATCCAGTTGAGGCAGTAAAATGAATTTGAAAAAATTAGAGAAGGAATGAGGCATATGAGGTTGGCAGAAACCATTCTGTGCTTCACTTTTTTTCATTAAGAAAGGAAAGTGTGTTGGCCTCTAAAGCAGCCTGAAATGGCATAGGCATATTGCCAAAGTTAGCAATTGAACATATTAAAAGAAAATACCATACAGAAATAAAAATATTCTACCATGAATATTTTCATATTTTCATATATTCATATTTTGCAATATGAATGAGAATGACTTTTAAATATGATTAATTATGCGATTAGTTGTTGGAAACTAATAAAATGTTGAACAACTTATATTAGTTGAAACAACAGTAGCTAATAGGACTAAGCCTGCTCAGGAAATGATGCAGACCACTTAGTTCCATATTTTTTTGGCCAGAAATCAGTCAAACGGCAGAATTCAGAATTCATCCCTAGTTAATAAGGAGAGGAAATGTAATCCAGCTATATGCCCATGAGAAAAAGGATTTAGGAGGCATCCAGATACTGCTATGTATTTCCTCAATGATCTTCAAAAAGAATGAAGAGATAATTGAAGATGATAATCATTAGCCTTAAGTTTCTTTATAGTTCAGAAAAAATTTTGGTTCAAATTTAGGCCTATATAAACATTTATATTCAATTATTTGCATTTATCCAAAAAGTAGTGTCCTTGTTCATATTTGGCATAACATTTATTTTTCAAATTTTCTGGTTATTTGATAAAAAATTAATCCTTTTAAGTACTCAAGTACTACTAAATGCATTACGATCAAGATACTGATTCTTAGCATCTCTGGGAGTTATGTGTGTACAGTTGTGTATATTATTAATACACAGTAGGATGCAACAAGATTACCAAATTCTCTTTATAACTCAGAATAACAAATGAACTGGGATAATCAAGGGCAATTTTGCAATTGTTAGAATTCTGGAAGATCAAAATTCTCCCACATGTACCCATGTGACTGTTGTTAATTTTAGTACCATATAATTGGCTAACTTTTGCTCTCTAAGTTAACAACAACTTTATTAAGAGAATCTATTCGTAGTTAATAGTTCTATGCAGAGACGGTATGAAATGGTAAATTATACGTTGAACAACACATTCGCATTTTTAAAACATGGCATTAAGCAAAGATACTTAATAAAGAAAGTTAAATGAGCAATGCCCTGTTTCAATTTATGACCTTGGCCTCAATGCCACAATATTTTAGCTAAAAGAGAAGTCTAGAGGCATATTTCTATTAACAAGGAAATGAGCTCTAAATGAAAACCTAGAGAAACAGTACACCACTTAAGTTTATTTAAAGAGGAAGTTTAAGCAATATATCACTTTCTTCTCTTGGAGTTTCCAAAGATAATTAGACTTGCCGCAAGGGGCTTTGAAGAACACAGATGGGAATTTTAAGTTAAAACTGTGAGCGTTTTTTTGGATCCACTTAGAAGACTAAGTATATTTTTTGAGAACACCTGATCTAGATAATTTAGTGAGAAACAAAGTGAGTTTATATCCGTCCTGTTCTTGAGAACTCCAAAATTAACATGTTCAGAGAAGTTCTTCCAAAACAGAAAGCTGTGCATAGGAGTCCCCCTTTATTTATGGGGGATATACTCCAAGACCTCCACTAGAAGCCTGGAACTTCAGATGACACCAAAGCCTACATTTACTATGTTTTTTTTTTTTTTTTTTTTTTCCCTGATAACCCAGTTACTAAGTGACTGATGGGCAGCCTGGATACAATGGACAAAGGAATGATTCAGCTCCAGGGCAGAGTGGCACAGGACAGCACAACATTTCATCATGATACTCAGAATGCCATACAATTTAAAACTTACGAATTGTTTATTTCTGGAATTTTCCACTTAATATTTTCTGACCACGGTTGACCTCGGGCAACAAACTGTGAAAAATGATACTGTGGATAAGGAGGGGACTACTGTATTCCATAGCAAAGAATTGGAATCCAATCCAAAGGATTGGAAGCACAGGTTACTGTGTCAGAAAAAAAGGAAAATAATAGATAATAATGTACATGTGGGTGAGAATAACCTTTTAAAACAGATTAAACAAGAATTCTTATTTGTTTTACATATGGTTTACATCTCGATGATCTACATACATGCTATGGAAGATTTTCTGGTAATTATATTACATAATTTAATTTTGTGTAGATTCTTCTAAAGGCAGCTTTGTATGAGAGGATGAAACTGCTTGGTTCAGTGGGTTAAGTGCTTGCAGATGTATCCCTCACCTACCTTATTCCTCAGTACCTTAGCTGCTGCTCTAGCTTAAAATTATTAATTCATTCTAAGAAAGTATAAAACACTAAAATCATCCTAGAACATGATCAAGTTCTCCATTACCTGAAATATTCATTTTTCATTATCCTCAATTATTATCATCATCCAACTTTCAATTTTTCTTTGGATAGACTAAACTACTAAAATATTCTGGAATTTAATGTAGACTCCCACACCCTTATTTATATTTCTGCATAGGCTGATTATTTGGTGTGGAATATCTGTCTACATCTTTTTGGATTGACTAAACTCTACATTTCCTTCAATCTACAACTTAAAACTGTGTTAATCATGTTCAAACATAGTTAAGTGCCGCTTAGCCTGCTTCCTCAATACTGTGATCTTATTTCTACCATTGTGTTCTCACAGTGTATTATATTTTTCATATAGTTATTTGTTTCCAGAGATACCAGAGAGCTTGCTTTCTCTCTCTCTCTCCAGATAAGGACATGGCAAAAAGGCAGCTGCCTATAAGACCAGAAGAGACCCTGAACCTGACCATGCAGACACCCTGGTCTTAAACTTGGATTGTCAGCTACCAGAACAATAAGAAAATAACTTTCTGTTGTGGCCAGGCACAGTGCCTCACACCTGTAATCCCAGCACTTTGGGAGGCTGAGGCGGGTGGATCAGGAGGTCAGGAGATCGAGACCATCCTGGCTAATGTGAAACCCCACCTCTACTGAAAATACAAAAAATTAGCCAGGCATGGTGGTGGGCGCCTGTAGTCCCAGCTACTCGGGAGGCTGAGGCAGGAGAATGGTGCAAACCCAGGAGGTGGAGCTTGCAGTGAGCCAAGATTACGTCACTGCACTCCAGCCTGGGCAACAGAGCAAGACTCCATCTCAAAAAAAAAAAATAAATAAAATAAAAAAAGAACAGAATTTTCTGTCGTTTAAGCCACCCAATTTATGGTATTTTGTTATGGCTGCTTCAGTTGACTAAAACAGTATATATACTAACCGTAAACTATAATATATAATATTGGTGTATATGCATATAGTGTATATATATAAATGTATATGTATTATATATGTGTATATATAGTGTGTATATATATATATACACACAGTATATATATAAATTTATGTATACACACAGTATATATATAAATTTATGTATACACACAGTATATATAAATACACACACTACATTTATATATATACACACTATATATATATACACACTATATATATACACATGCACTACATATTTACACACACAAACGTACACACATTCACACATACACACTGATTAGATGGAAAATATGATTGCAGATTGCCTGCCAAAATTGGAAATTGAATGAAATGTTCCACCTGGCAATAATGAGAAACTAAAGATCTATTTCTCACCATTCAGATCATTAATTAGAATTGAAACCCCAAAATATAATGTTGTATTTTAATAAGTTTGCATTAATTTTTTAAAAAGTATCCATTATTCATTAAACCATTACTAAAACATATTTTATACTAAATTGTCATATTAACCATTTAAAAATTTAAAATATATTTTACGTTAATTTAGAAACGCCTAAACCAAAATTGGAAGTCTACTCATAAATTCATATTACATCAATTTTGAGAGACTCCTTTAAAAAATGCCCTAAACATTTCGTTTATTTCAAAATCGGACAGAAATCAATACCTATATTCCTCCTGTGTGAAGCGTGGGATCTCACCAGGATGTAAGACAAGAATCTTCACTGTGGCACTGCTGGACATCACAGGCTCCCCATCATCAAAAGCAACCACCACCAACTTAAAAAGCAATAAAAATTCATGTTAAAGATTATAAGTAAGAACAGCGTAACAGCATAATTTTTATATGTATGTTTTTACTTATTGGATTCCCTGGTTCCAGAAGGGGAAGCAATGATCATTTCCTCACTGCCTACTAGGTGGCAGACACTATGCTAGAAAATACTACGTTCTCACTTAATCTTTACAATAATCCAGCTAGATAAATGTTATTATTTTCAATTGCTAGATGAGAATACTCAAAGAAGTAACTAACTCTATGATTAAAAAACAACTACCAATAAAACAAGTATATTATACTATATCTCTCCAATTAAAGACTCATTTCTATAATTCCACTGGGGCCCACAGTAAATACACATGATTTTATAGCACCAATACACTTATTTAAGAAGTGTTAAATTCAGACACATAAAAAGCTAATTATCTTGCTCAAAAAAGAAATTAATTTTCCTAGTGAATTAGTTGTTTTTGAGATTAAAGGGCAGAAATACTTTACTCTAGAGGATAAAATTGGAAATCTTTATAGTTTAACATTCTTTGGTATACTATCTCTTAAAAACAAATTATAAGGCCAAGTTCATTTGGTATAGCAGAAATTGTTCAAATGATGAAAACTAAGAAAAAGCTTTAGTGTTGAGATGTGATGTCTGACATTATTTATCACTGCAATAGGATTTATACTTGATTATTTTCTTTAATAACCTACATTACATCAAAGTAATTGTATGTTTACTTTAAGACATGTTAAATACTTTCAGAACTATGTGCTTCTTTGGAATATAAATTCTTTTGGAAGCTGCAGGTTAATAATGTAAACTAATTCAACCTAGATCACAGAAGACTGTAACCAAGGATCATCCTGAGAGCCACAGTTGACCTTTGGGTTAATGCTAATTTACAAACTGATCAGCTGTTCCAAACAGCGGTAAAATCATGAGAGACATAGTGCTCACTGATCCTTACATGGTTAACTGATAAAGCTCTTTCCCTACTGTAGAGTCAAAGACTTTATTCACAGTGACAAAAATTATTCTAAGTAACTATTAAAAATGGAAATGTTCAAACACTTAATAAAATTGTCTACTTATGGTAATGCAAATTATTGTTTTAATACCTTGCCAGGTAGAGACAGGCATTATTTTGTCAAATATATTTTTAAATATGTAAAAAACAAAAGAGGGAATATGTTCTGTTTCATTAGTATTTGAAGAAAAGTAAAATTTGACAAAAAATCAAATAGATACAGATATTTTCCTAGATATATGCAAAGATTAACATAACAACAATCGGTATTGAGTGGTATTAGGGAAATGGATACTCTCAGGAAAGATAAAGAATGCACAGAAGGGGTATTTTTTTCAAATTTTCTAGGATTGTAATATATCAAGAGCACTTATCTTAAAAAAATGAGTAAGGGAAAAATGATATTCATACAAGTAGTTGCATGATAGCATTTATTGTAACAAAAAATGGAAAGTCTAATTATAAAGCAACTCAGTATTATGTTAAAAAGAAAAACAAAATGTTATATAGTAAAATACTATGAAACCACTAAAATAATAGTATTACTGTCACTTATTGGCATAGACAACATCGTATTGAATTTAAAAACCAGTATGTATAAGACTACGTGATTTGAAAACATATATTTATATATTGTGTTTGTATGAAATGTCATCATGAGGATACAGATCAAAACGCAAATTCTAGCTATTTCCAAGATGTGAGATACCAAGTGGTTTTCTTTTTACTATTTTGTAAGTTTCTAAGAGAAAAAAAAATTCTAATTTAAAAAAATTAAAAAGGAGAAAAATTGAAAGAAAAAAATGTGCCGTCATCTGTTAAGCCAAATTCTCCATCAAAAATTAAACATCAAATAGACTACATAATGAAAAGAGACACTGACCTTAAAAATTGTTGTAGGTTCTTCATTAAGATTGACTCGTGTTATTACTCTTCCAGAATCTTCTTCCACATCAAAAATACTGGCAGGGTAAGGAAACTGTACATCATCTACTCTATACCTCACACGACTTGCAGGTAATCCCTAAAATAAAATTATTAATTATTAATTTGCTGTTACCAAGTTAACACACAGTGTAATGATAATATTAAATGGATCTTTAAAATTCATGGTCTTTTAGAAGTGAAAATCATATTTCCATATTTTCATTCTTTCAGAGCTGAAATGTAGCCAGATCATTATTTCTTCATGATAACTCAGTCCGAATCAATGAAGTATCTCTACTACAGGTTATTTTAAAACGATTTATATGAGAGAAAAATTAATGGTTGCTTTGGGCATCTTCTCTACCACTTTCCTTTAATTATGTGAATTACATCTTCCTCCCAAAAAACCCAGTATCTCCTTTTTTAAATTCAGAGACAGGGTGTTGCTTTGTTGCCCAGGCTGGAGTGCAGTGGCATCACCATAGCTCCCTATAACCTCAAAACTTCTGGTTTCAAGTGTTCCTATCCCACTTCAGCCTCCCAAGTAGCTGGGAATACAGGTGTGTGCCACCATGCTTGGCTAATTTGAGAGGACTGTAGTAAAGTGCAGGAATGGACATGAAAGCTAAAAAAACAAAAATTATTTACCATCTACACTGTGTTGATTACCATGCTAGGTATTTCTATACATCATTAAATTAATGCTCAATCTTTTAAGATGACATTAATAATGAAGATGATAGTAATAATGGTAAGTTAATGACGCTAACAATTGCTAGATGCTTACCACTTGCCGGAACCACATTAAAGATGATGTATGTGTACTCTGTTACCCATTTTAGAGCTAAGGAACTTGTGGCTTACAATAAGTTAAAGAGTGCTGAAATATTCCAGAGATAGGCCAAGATAAGTTGGAACACCAAACAAAGTCACTTTTAAAGAAAACAATTAAAATTTGAATTAAAGTTTTTAAAAGAATCAAAGTGATTACAAAGGAACAGTCAAAATTTTGCTGGCTGTCCTCACTTATATTAGGTTTCAGATTGGTTTCCTTTGGAACTATGTAGGGTGACACTGAGGTGAGCACTGTAACATTTACAGTGCCTAGGCCTTGTAAATTTCTTAAAACCTAGAAGTCAAATAATTATCTTGAGCAGAGAACTAGTATGTGGTAAAGTTTTACTTCAAACCTAAACACTAAATTACAACATTAACTTCTTCAGAGAAAGAAACACTCCTATTTGGCATTATTCTGATGAAGAAGAAGTAAGGACATTACCCCCCACAGGGTGTTGATTTGGCTGGACTTGACACTTATAAATGGTGTAAAAACAGTTCTGAGAACATTGCTTTTTATATTTCCATTTTCTTCAAGACTGTCCTTGAAAATAATCTGTTGCTCATGTTGGTTCCTGAATTACAGTTGGGCTATGAGATAAATATGAGTTTTCAGGATTTGTATAATTCCCTATTTTCTGTTAGTTCAGTCCTTTCATATACTACACATCACCACTGATCACTGTCTCCTTGAATACATTCTTTATTTAACCTTTTTCCACTATTCCGCCTTTTCTCCTTCCCATCTGGTGCTCTGTCTCAGACTCTTTGCTTGTTCCCACTCTTTCTGGCTACTAAATGTTGGAGTTTTCCAAGGCTCTGTTTCAAGAACTTCTATATTTTCTACTTCTACTCTCGGCCCTTGGAACCTCTCCCAGTCTGATAGCTTCAAATATCTTCTATTTGTTCATAAATATCAAATTTTAATATCTGGCTAAACTCTGAACCTTTTAAGTCCAAACTAGTATATACAATTGTCCACAGATATGCTATTTTCAAATAAACGTATTCAAAACCAGAATAATGATTTCATCTCCCAAATTTATAATTCTTCTACTATAGATAATGGCTCTACCTTTTACTAAGGTGTTCTATCTGAAAGCCTAGGGGTAATCACTGATCCTTTCTCTTAAGCCCCATAGCCAAATCATCATCACATGCTGCCAATACCTCAATGAGTATAGGCCCTAATGTCTTCTCATATCCTCTGTGTTTTCTGTAGTAGACTCTTAATTGACTTTCTGCTTCCATTGTATTAAAATTATCTCATGACTCCTGCTTAAACCCTTCCAATGATTTTGCATCACACACACAAAAAATAAATACAAAGTTGTTAGTATGGGCAATCTGATCCTAAAAACATCTCTTTTTTGCCTATTCATCTGATTTCACCTTGTTCATTTCCCTTTCACACATTTTCCTTGTTCCTGCCTCCTTGGCTTTGCCAAGGCAATAGTCCTTTACCAGGAAAATAAGGTGGCAATACAATACACTCATCTCTCAGATTTTTGGCTAACAAATTTACCTTCCTCTTCTCCAGGCGTTCTCTAATACTCCCTTTAAATTATCTTTCTTCAGCAACCCTGTCTGAAATTATAGCATATATTTTATGTATTTACTTGTTTACTGTTTGTCTCCCACATAAGAATACAAGCTTTATTAGGGTAGGGACTGTAGCTGAGTACCTTGAATGTTACCTGACCCATAATATGTACTCAAGGAGTATTTGAATAAATAATTTTTTATTTATAAAAAAATTTATTTATAAATTTTATTTATTTATAAAATTTTTATAAATTTTATTTATTTATAAAATTTTTATAAATTTTATTTATTTATAAAATTTTTATAAATTTTATTTATAAAATTTTTATAAATTTATTTAAAAATTATTTATAAAAATTTTATTTATAAATTTTATTTATAAAAAATTTATTTGCATAAATAAGTGAATGGATAACCACACACTGAGGGTGCCCAGACACTTCAACTGATATCTAAAGTATTCATATATTTCAAGGTTTGGGAAATAGAGAACATTGAATAAACCTTGAAAGCATGTTAGGGAATTGCCAGTTCTGGGATAATATTTTTATATAAACCACTGATTTCACCTAGTGGTGGATGGTCAGTTCACCCACTGAAGATGTATAGAAACAACGACACATTTTTTTAGAAAAACTTTGGCCTATATGGACAGAATCAGACTTATTATAATCATATACAATGGCAAACCTTGTATATGATTTGCTTGTGAAAGAGTGGGGGTTTAGCAGAAGACATCGTAGGACTTGGGGCACAGTGTCATGCAATGTCAGCAACTTTGCTTGCATTTGAATAATAATGATAATAACAAGAGTTGTTAGCTATCAGTTTGAGTATTTTACTGTGTATCAGACTGCATGTATTACATGCATTTTCATACCTACAATAAGTTCAGAAGTTGGTATGAATAGTACCTACATTTTTTTTTTTTTGAGACAGAGTCTTGTACTCTCACCCGGGCTGGAGTGCAGTTGCACAATCTCCGCTCACTGCAACCTCCGCCTCTCGGGTTCAAGTGATTCTCCTGCCTCAGCCTCTCAGGCAGCTGGGACTACACGAGCCCGCCACCATGCCCGGCTAATTTTTTTCTATTTTTAGTAGAGATAGGGTTTCACTATGTTGGCCAGCCAGGTCTTAAACTCCTCCTGACCTCATGATCCGCTCGCCTTTGCCTTCCAAAGGGCTGAGATTACAGGCGTAAGCCACCGCGCCCAGTCCTACTACCTATATTTTTAAAATAATAAAATCTACTTTAAGAATTATCTTCTGAAATTTCCTTAGCTGGAAAATGCCAAAGTTATTAATTGAACAAACTTGGCTCACACTAAAACAGAAGTCTTTTAATAACAAATCAACTTAACATTTTTCAGTACTATCTTAAAGGCAATAGTCCTTTACCAGGAAAATAAGGTGGCAATACAATTGAGCAAAATTACTTGGCAAAGATACTATAGAATTTGATACCCTAGTAAATCTTGCCTTAGAACACTTTCTAAGAGGTTATGCAGCACATAATTCAAGTCACCTCCAGAACAGGAGGTCAATGATGAAAGAGGATAATTATAGCACCAACTGTTTCAAGAACAAATTTTTAGAGTTTTTGCTAGCATGAGGACCCATTCAGTCTGTAGGACAGTGACTAAAATTACTTATGACAATCACAGATTGGCTCTCAAAAACATAAAATAAGTTAATTATACTTAGAATCTTCTCTTTAATAAAGCCAACATATTTTTGTTGCATATGGAATTATGCCTGTAATTGATAAAATGAAAAAGAAAACATGCTGGTATTATGGAATGTTATCTCTCACATGCCTAAAATAGTTTGCTATCCAGAACATCTTAGAACTTCTGGAAGATTTTTACAGATAAGATTCTATATATATAAATATGAACATATGACTGAAATAGTTTGCTATCCAGAAAATCTTAGAACTTCCTAGATGATTTTTACAGATAAGATTGTATGTATACAAATATGAACATACATGTTACATAGTGACTACATCAATAAGCTTTTTATTCTAAGATTGCAATTATTCTATAGATTACCACACCATCATGAAAGTGTGGCCCTGATAGGACTCATTTAGCCTGCAAGAAACATTTTGATTCTTTTATCACCCTTGTTATCAAAGCACATTTTATTTTATATCACATATTATGATAACTATACTAAATAACTAAAATGATGTAGACTTTCCTGTCAAAATATTTAAAAGTTTTTTTCTCTCTCTGTTCTTTCCTAAAATCTTCCTTCCCTTCTTCCCTTCTTTTTGCTTTCCCTTCCTCCCTCCTTTCCTTTCTTTACTTCTTTCCAAAGTCTTTTTAAAATAGTTGTATAAATAAGCTATATAATAGGTAAAGGTAATAAGCTTTGGGAAACAGCTCTAATTCCTAACGTTATTTCTGGGAAATTTACAAAATGAATCAAGTCAAATTCATTGTTTTAAGAAATTATAAAAATAGCTGTGGCTTTAATCTTGGAAAAAATTGTCATTTTGAAACCCAGAATTTCAAGTACTCTAAAAAAGTTATAAACTTGATCACTTAAAATTACGAATTAGCATTTATTAATATCTTTTAATACTTTATTCCACTAAAATATAATAGATATGATCGAAGTATTCTAATGTATAAAACTCACTCTTATTAGTTATGTTTTAAAAACTAAAATAATATAGTAAATGAGTTTATGAATTATATATTTTAATTATTATATATGTGACAAATATTTAAATAATCATTCATATATATATGTATATATATTTTAAAGACAGGATCTTGTGTTGTCACCCAGGCTGATGTGCAGTGGCATGATTATAGCTCACTGCAGCTCACACAATCTTTCTGCCTCAGCCTCCCAAGAGGCTTGATATGGTTTGACTTTTGTCAACTCATGGGCTCATGCAATCTTTCTGTCTCAGCCTCCCAAGAGGCTTGATATGGTTTGGCTTTGCCTCCACCCAAATTTCATCTTGAATTGCAGTTCTCATAATCCCCATGTGTTGTTGGAGGGACCTGGTGGGAGGTAACTTAAACATGGGGGCAGTTACCCTCATGCTGTTCTTGGGACAATGAGTGGCTTCTCATGAAATCTGATGGTTTTATAAAGGGCTTTTCCCCCTTTTGCTTGGCACTTCTCCTTGCTGCTGCCATGTGAAGAAGGATGTGTTTGCTTCCACTTCCACCATGACTGTAAGTTTCCTGAAGTCTCCCCAGCCCTCTGGAACTGTGAGTCAACTAAATCTCTTTCCTTTATTAACTACCCAGTCTTGGACAGTTCTTTATAGCCATGTGAGAATGGATTAATACATAGCTGGAACTACAGGTGCATGCCATCATGCTGAACGAATTATTTTTAATTATTTGTAGAGATGGGGATTTCCTTATGTTGCCCAGGTTGGTCCAGAACTCCTGGCCTCAATTATTCCTTTCAGTTTGGCCTCCCAAAGTATTAGGATTACAGGTGTAAACCACTGCACCTGGCCTAGATAAACATTAAATTTCCAAATATTTGCTTTTATTTTAAATTGTATTAGGAATAAACAGAAGTCTCTTTTATATATTCCCAATAAGTTAATATTTCTTTCAATTATATACTTCAAATAATCATATTTTTTAAAGTAAACTATAGAAAACATTTAAAATCAATATGAAAATTTTAAATATTAATTTCTACTTCATTCATCATAATATAGTATGTATATTCTACTGTATCTCTCTATGCATAGCTGTATATATGTCAAGAGGAATTTTTTGGACCATGAATAATGATAAAAGCTATCTGTTTACAAGTAAATCAATATTTGGAGGAGGTTCCAAGATGGCCAAATAGGAACAGCTCCAGTCTACAGCTCCCAGCGTGAGTAATGCAGAAGACGGGTGATTTCTGCATTTCCAACTGAGGTACTGGGTTCATCTCACTGGGGCTTGTTGGACAGTGGGTGCAGCCCATGGAGCAGGGTGGGGCATTGCCTCACCTGGGAAGCACAAGTGGTTGTGGAATTCCCTTTCCTAGACAAGGGAAGCTATGACAGATGGTACCTGGAAAATTGGTACACTCCCACTCTAATACTGCGCTTTTCCAACAGTCTTAGCAAACAGCCCACCAGGAGATTATATCCCACGCCTGGCTCGGAGGGTCCCACACCCATGGAGCCTCACTCACTGCTAGCACACCAGTCTGAGATCGAACTGTGAGGCGGCAGTGAGGCTAGAGGAGGGGCGTCCGCCATTGCTGAGGCTTGAGTAGGTAAACAAAGTGGACAGGAAGCTCGAACCGGGTGGAGCCCACCACAGCTCAAGGAGGCCTGCCTGCCTCTGTAGACTCCACCTCTGGGGGCAGGGCAGAGCTGAACAAAAGGCAGCAGAAACTTCTGCAGACTTCAACATCCCTGTCTGACAGCTTTGAAGAGAGTAGTGCTTCCCCCAGCACAGAGTTTGAGATCTAAGAATGGACAGACTGCCTCCTCAAGTGGGTCCCTGACCCCCAAGTAGCCTAACTGGGAGACACATCCCAGTAGAGGCCGACTGACACCTCATATAGCCAGACGCCACTCTGAGACGAAGCTTCCAGAGGAAGGATCAGGCAGCAACATTTGCCATTCTGCAATATTTGCTGTTCTGCAGCCTCCGCTGGTGATACCCAGGCAAACAGGGTCTGGAGTGGACCTCCAGCAACTCCAACAGTCCAGCAGCTGAGGGTCCTGACTGTTAGAAGGAAAACTAACAAACAGAAAGGATATCCACACCAAAACCCCATCTGTACATCACCATCATCAAAGACCAAAGGTAGATAAAACCACAAAGATGGGGAGAAACCAGAGCAGAAAGGTTGAAATTCTAAAAATCAGAGCACCTCTTCTCCTCCAAAGGAACACAGCTCCTCATTAGCAATGGAACAAAGCTGGATGGAGAATGACTTTGAGGAGCTGAGAGAAGAAGGCTTCAGACCATCAGTAATAACAAACTTCTCCGAGCTAAAGGAGGATGTTTGAACCCACCACAAAGAAGCTAAAAACCTTGAAAAAAGATTAGACGAATGGCTAACTAGAATAAACAGTGTAGAAAAGACCTTAAATGACCTGATGGAGCTGAAAACCATGGCAGAAGAACTACCTGAGGCATGCACAAGCTTCAGTAGCCGATTTGATCAAGTGGAAGAAAGGGTATCAGTGATTGAAGATCAAATGAATGAAATGAAGTAAGAAGAGTTTAGAGAAAAAAGAATAAAAAGAAATGAACAAAGCCTCCAAGAAATATGGAACTATGTGAAAAGACCAAATCTACATCTGATTGGTGTACCTGAAAGTGACGGGGAGAATGGAACCAAGTTGGAAAACACTCTGCAGGATATTATCCAGGAGAACTTCCCCAACCTAGCAAGGCAGGCCAACACTCAAATTCAGGAAATACAGAGAACACCACAAAGATACTCCTCAAGAAGAGCAACTCCAAGGCACGTGATTGTCAGATTCACCAAAGTTGAAATGAAGGAAAAAATACTAAGGGCAGCCAGAGAGAAAGGTCTGGTTACCCATAAAGGGAAGCCCATTAGACTAAAAGTGGATCTCTAAGCAAAAAATGTACAAGTCAGAAGAGAGTGGGGGACAATATTCATCATTCTTAAAGAAAAGAATTTTCAACCCAGAATTTCATATCCAGCCAAACTAAGCTTCATAAGTGAAGGAGAAATAAAATCCTTTACAGACAAACAAATGCTGAGATATTTTGTCACCACCAGGCATGCCTTACAAGAGCTCCTAAAAGGAAGCACTAAACATGGAAAGGAACAACCAGTACCAGCCACTGCAAAAACATGCCAAATTGTAAAGACCACTGATGCTAGGAAGAAACTGCATCAACTAACGAGCAAAATAACCAGCTAAGATCATAATGACAGGATCAAATTCACACATAACAATATTAACCTTAAATGTAAATGGGCTGAATGCTCCAATTAAAAGACACAGACTGGCAAATTGGATAAAGAGTCAAGACCCATCAGTGTGCTGTATTCAAGAGACCTATCTTATGTGCAGAGATACACATAGGCTCAAAATAAAGGGATGAAGATCTACCAAGCAAATGGAAAGCAAAAAGAAAGCAGGGGTTGCAATCCTAGCCTCTGATAAAACAGACTTTAAACCAACAAAGATCAGAAGAGACAAAGAAGGCCATTACATAATGGTAAAGGGATCAACTCAACAAGAAGAGCTAACTATCCTAAATACATATGCACCCAATACAGGAGCACCCAGATTCATAAAGCAAGTCCTTGGAGACCTACAAAGAGACTTAGACTTCCACACAATAATAATGGGAGACTTTAACACCTTCAGTTCTTCAGAGCAAAACTGAAAGAGATAGAGAAACAAAAAACTCTTCAAAAAAATCAATGAATCCAGGAGCTGGTTTTTTTAAAAAAATCAACTAAATTGATAGACTGCCAGCAAGGCTAATAAAGAAGAGAGAAGAATCAAATAGACACAATAAAAAATGATAAAGGGGATATCACCACTCAGCCCACAGAAATACAAACTACCATCAGAGAATACTATAAACACCTCTATGCGAATAAACTAGAAAGTCTAGAAGAAATGGATGAATTCCTGGACACATACACCCTCCCAAGACTAAACCAGGAAGAAGTTGAATCCCTGAATAGACCAATAACATGCTCTGAAATTGAGGCAATAATTAATAGCCTACCAACCAAAAAAAGTCCAGGACCAGATGGATTCACAGCCAAATTCTACCAAAGGTACAAAGTGGAGCTGGTACTATTCCTTCTGAAGCTATTCCAGTCAATAGAAAAAAAAGGAATCCTCCCTAACTCATTTTATGAGATCAGCATCATCCTGATACTAAAGCTGGCAGAGACACAACAAAAAAAGAGAATTTAAACCAATATCCCTGATGAACATCAATGTGAAAATCCTAAACAAAATACTGGAAAACCAAATCCAGCAGCACATCAAGAAGCTTATCCACCACGATCAAGTTGGCCTCATCTCTGGGATGCAAGGCTGGTTCAACATATGCAAATTAATAAACGTAATGCAGCATATAAACAGAACCAAAGACAAAAACCACATGATTATCTCAATAGATGCAGAAAAGGCCTTTGACAAAATTCAACAGCCCTTCCTGCTAAAAACTCTCAATAAACTAGGTATTGATGTAACGTATCTTAAAATAATAAGAGTTATTTGTGACAAACCCACAGCCAATATCATACTGAATGGACAAAAACTGGAAGCATTCCATTTGAAAACTGGCACAAGACAGGGATGCCCTCTCTCACCACTCTTATTCAACATAGTGTTGGAATTTCTGGCTAGGGCAATCAGGCAGGAGAAAGAAATAAATGATATTCAATTAGGAAAAGAGGAAGTCAAGTTGTCCCTTTTTTCAGATGACATGATTGTATATTTAGACAACCCCATCATCTCAGCCCAAAACCTCCTTAAGCTGATAAGCAACTTCAGCAAAGTCTCAGGATACAAAATGAATGTGCAAAAATCACAAGCATTCCTGTACACCAATAACAGACAAACAGAGAGCCAAATCATGAGTGAATTCCCATCCACAATTGCTTCAAAGAGAATAAAATACCTGGGAACCCAACTTACAAGGGATGTGAAGGACCTCTTCAAGGAGAACTACAAACCACGGCTCAACAAAATAAAAGAGGACACAAACAAATGGAAGAACATTCCATGCTCATGGATAGGAAGAATCAATACCATGAAAATGGTCATACTGCCCAAGGTAATTTATAGATTCAATGCCATCCCCATCAAGCTACCACTGACTTTCTTCACAGAATTGGAAAAAACTACTTTAAATTTCATATGGAACCAAAAAAGAGCCCACACAGCCAAGACAATCCTAAGCCAAAAGAACAAAGCTGGAGGTATCACGCTACCTGACTTCAAACTATACTACAAGTCTACAGTAACCAAAAACAGCATGATACTGGTACCAAAACAGAGATATAGGCCAATTGAACAGAACAGAGCCCTCAGAAATAATACCACACATTTACAACCATCTGATCTTTGACGAATGTGACCAAAACAAGAAAAAGGGAAAGCATTCCCTATTTAATAAATGGTGCTGGGAAAACTGGCTAGCCATATGTAGAAAGCTGAAACTGGGTCCCTTCCTTACACCTTATACAAAAATTAATTCAAGATGGATTAAAGACTTAGATGTTAGACCTAAAACCATAAAAACTCTAGAAAAAAACCTAGGCAATACCATTCAGGACATAGGCATGGGCAAAGGCTTCATGACTAAAACACCAAAAGCAATGGCAACAAAAGCCAAAAGTGACGAATTGGATCTAATTAAACTGAAGAGCTTCCGCACAGCAAAAGAAACTACCATCAGAATGAACAGGCAACCTACAGAATGGGAGAAAATTTTTACAGTCTACCCATCTGACAAAGGGCTAATATCCAGAATCTACAAAGAACTTAAACAAATTTACAAGAAAAAATCAAACAACCCCATCAAAAAGTGGGCAAAGCATATGAACAGACACTTTTCAAAAGAAGACATTTATGCAGCCAACAGACACATGAAAAAAATGCTCATCATCATTGGCCATCAGAGAAATGCAAATCAAAACCACAATGAGATACCATCTCACACCAGTTAGAATGGTGATCATTAAACAGTCAGGAAACAGGTGCTGGAGAGGATGTGGAGAAACAGGAACACTTTTACACTGTTGTTGGGACAGTAAACTAGTTCAACCATTGTGGAAGACAGTGTGGCGATTCCTCAAGGATCTAGAACTAGAAATACCATTTGACCCAGCCATCCCATTACTGGGCATATATGCAAAGGATTATAAATCATGCTGCTATAAAGACACATGCACACCTATGTTTATTGTGGCACTATTCACAATAGCAAAGACTTTGAACAAACCCAAATGTCCATCAATGATAGACCAGATTAAGAAAATGTGGCACATATACACCATGGAATACTCTGCAGCCATAAAAAAGGATGAGCTCATGTCCTTTGTAGGGACATGGATGAAGCTGGAAACCATCATTCTGAGCAAAGTATTGCAAGAACAGATAACCAAACACCACATGTTTTCACTCATAGGTGGGAACTCAACAATGAGAACACTTGGACACAGGGCGAGGAACATCACATACCAGGGCCTGTCATGGGGTGGGGGGAGGGGGGAGGGATAGCATTAGGATATATACCTAATGTAAATCTCAAGTTAATGGGTGCAGGAAACCAACATGGCACATGTATACATATGTAACAAACCTGCACATTGTGCACATGTACCCTAGAACTTAAAGTATATTAAAAAAATAAAGAAAACAAATCAATACTTAAAATTGCGTTACTACGGCGATATATTTCTTTTCTATATCATTTTGAAATTGTGATAAAATTGCTTTAATATGTACACTAAAAGCAGTATACAGAATTACTTTCTTAAAGTTCTTACTGACCAGTAAATTACTTCTTTGGTTCCGTACTCTCATTAACCAAATATAGTGTTCTCTATTTAGGTTTAGAAAAATCTTGAGGTCATTAGTTATTTCCCTGTATTCACACAGTATTACCACTAGACCACAGCATTTAAATAGATTTTTAAAATATTTTTAGAAAAAAAAAATCATAGTCATTGCTCCTTCACTGCTGAAGACAGAATGAGATTTGGTTTCAACAAATACTTAGATATGAGGAAGAGCCTTTCTAATTGGTAAAGTAACATAGTCTCCTTCAGAAGGATACATGTATTTTAGAAATAAAATATTCAAAATAGGAGCATGCTATTACAGGAAGCTTACTAAATCAAAGTGAGCTGAAAACGTTGCCAACATAGAATAATAACTGAATTTAATGACAATTTATTTATATATTTATTTGTTTATTTTACCTTATTTTTCTTGAGACAGAGTTTCACTCTGTCATCCGGGCTGCAAGGCAGTGGCGTGATCTCGGCTCACTGCAACCTCCGCCTCCCAGGCTCAAATGATTCTCGTTCCTTAGCCTACCAAGTAGCTGCGATTACAGGGACGCACCATGCCTGGATAATTTTTGCATTTTTAGAAGAGACAGGGTTTCACCATGTTGCCTAGGCTGCTCTCAAACTCTTGAGCTCAAGTGATCCACCCACCTTGGCTTCCCAGAGTGTTGGGATTACAGGCATCAACCACCACATCCAGCCAGAAATTAAACACAATTTAAAACAAATCTCTAGGGGCTTTTTGTTTTCCATTAGATAAAATATATTTAACTTTAAAGATTAGTATCATACAACTAAGTAATAATATACTTATTTATATAAGATATATTTGTAAGAGAAATTTAAAAATTGTCTAAAATATTAGAAATGAAAAATTTTATAAACTACTATCACTTGTCATCATGCTCATATGTTTTATTTCTATTTATTTGTGAAATACAGCATTTTTTCAGTCCTTGTTTATATGAAAACTGTCTAAAGGTTTGATAGTTAATCACTCTATCTTTCCTGGAACACTCTTTATATGGGTTATAGAATATCATATTCCACACTACTGGCTGCCTTAGTGATCACTCTTCATTCTTCTATTTAGCTGATTCGTTTACCTATTCACAACTTTCAAGTGATGGCGACCACAGGCGCCTCTGCCCTTTTTCTTATTTTTTTTTTTAAATTTCAACTTTTATTTTAGGTTTTGGGGTACATGTGCAAGTCTGTTACACGATGTTTCATAATGCTGAAGTTTGGGGTACAATTGATCCAGTCATCGAGGTAGTGAGCATAGTACTCAATATGTAGTTTTTCAGCCCTTGCTCCCCTCCTTCCCCCACCTCCTCTAATAGTCTCCAGTATCTATTGTTCCCATCTTTATGTCCAGGTGTACCCAATGTTTAGCTCCCACTTATAAGTGAAAACATGCAGTATTTGGTTTTCTGTTCCTGCATTAATTCACTTGGTATAATTGTTTCCAGCTGCATCAATATTGCTGCAAAGGGCATACTTTCATTCTTTTTTATGTTTGCATAGTATTCCATGGTGCATATGTACCACATTTTCTTTATCCAATACACCACTGATGGACACTCAGATTGATTCCATGTCTTAGCTATTGTAAAAAGTGAAGTGATGAACATATAAGTGCATGTGTCTTTTTGGTAGAGCAATTTATTTTTCTTTGGTTATATACCCAGTAATGGAATTGCTAGGTCAAATGATGATTCCATTTTAGGTTAATTGAGAAATCTCCAAACTGCTTTCCACAGTGGCTGAATTAATTTACATTCCCACCAACAATGAATAAGTGTTTTTTTTTTCCCTCTATAACCTCACCAGCATCTGCTTTTTGACTTTTTAATAATCAATACTCTGACTGGTGTGCGGTGGTATTTTACTGTGGTTTTGATTTGTTTCTCTGATTATTAGTGATGAACATTTTTTCATATGTTTGTTAGTTGCTTGTATGTTTTCTTTTGAGAAGTGTTTGTTCATGTCCTCTGATTTTTAATAGGGTGTTTGTTTTTCGCTTGTCGAATTAGGTTCTTTATAGATGCTGGATATTAGACTTTTGTCAGATGCATAGTTCATAAGCACTTTCTCCTATTCTATAGATTGTCTGTTTACTTTGTTGATAGTCGCTTCCCTGGGGCAAAGCTCTTTAGTTTAATTAGTTCCCACTCATCAATTTTTGTTTTTGTTGTAATTGCTTTTGGTGACTGAGTCAAAACTTATGTGCCAAGAGCAATGTCTAGAATGATATTTCTTAGATTTCCTTCTAGGGTTTTTATAGTTTTATGTCTTAAATATAAGCGATTTATTCATATCAAAAAAAAATTTGTATGTGGTTGAAGGAAAGGCCTAGTTTCATTCTTCTGCATATGGCTAGCCAGTATACTAGCACCATTCATTGAAAAGGCAATTTTTCTCTATAGTTTGTTTTTGTAAGTTTTGTCACATGTCAGATGGTTGCAGGTGTGTGACTTTATTTCTGAGAACTCTATTCTGTTCCACTGGTCTATGTGTTTGTTTTTGTACCAGTACCGTGTTGTTTTGATTACTGCAGCCTTGTATTAATAATATAGTTTGATGTAGGGTAGTGTGATGCTTCCACCTTTATTCTTTTTGCTTTGCTCATATGAGTTATAGTACCATGCTTAACCCTAGGTAATGTGGGGTTCATTCATTCATTCATTCATTTAACACTTTCACTGAATAGAAATTACTGAGTTGTGAGAGTACAAAAAATGAAAAAGCTCACAAGGAGATGGAGTTCATCTCACATCCCCTTCTTCTGAATGTTCTTTAGAAATAATTCATCCATATTGACCTTATCAAACACCAACCTCCTTCCTACCTCAAGGCTTTTCCATTTGCTTTTGTCTCTGCCTGTAAGACTCTTGCATCATTATCCTCTTTTAACATTCTGGTCTCAAATGACACAAACTCCTCTGCATATACTCATCCATAAACTACTCTATCACTATTATTTTTATAGCACATATGCTTATGTGAAATTATGTTACATATTTACTTGTGTATGGTTTTGCAGCCTGTCTCTGTCCATCATCTGTAAGCTCCATTCGAGTAGATTTTTTTTTGTGATTTGCCATTATTTAAGAGGGCAATAATAATTTGTTAAATGAATACTACAACTGATTTAAACTGTCCCATAGAAGTGATATTTATGGTGTCTTTTAAATAAACATAGAAATTAACCTTCCCAGTCTTAAAACTTGAGAGAGCTACATTTGTTTTATCTGAGTTATTTTCTAAGGACACCAACCATTGGGCCTCCCAGAGAGTATCAAGGAACTGAAACTTACTAGAGCACTGCATCTGGGCAACGAGATACAAGACTCCTCACTGTCATGACTGGCTAACTGAGTCCCTGTTTACTGTTAACCAACTCATCTTCTTTATCTCTCCCTAATTCCTGTTTTCCTGCATATAGTTACATTTCTTCTCTGCAATATAAAACCCTGATTTTAGTCAGTCTGGGAGATGGATTTGACACTAACCGCCCATCTCCTGGGCTGCAGCACCTGATTAAAGCCAACCCTGGCAATGCTTTTTGTCTCAGTGATCGGCTTTCTGTGCAGTGAGCAACAGGACCTAGACCAAGGATGTCTGATCTTTTAGCTTCCTTGGGCCACATTGGAAGAAGAATTATCTTGTGCCACACATATAATACACTAACACTAATGATAGCTGAAAGCTTTAAAAAAAATCACAAATAAACCTCATAATGTTTTAAGACAGTTTATGAATTTGTGTTGGGCTGCATTGAAAGCTCTCCTTGGCTGCATGTGGCCTATGGGCCATGAGTTCGACAAGCTTGATCCTAGACCAAACCCCTGACATTTCAGTAACACTTACATGTATGTGTATCATGAGCTGCCAAGATGTATAACACATGGGGATTATGAGAAAAACAGTTCAAGATAAGATTTGGGTGGGGACACAGCCAAACCACATCATTCCACCCTGGCCCCTTTCAAATCTCATGTCCTCACATTTCAAAACACAATCATGCCTTCCCAACAGTCCCTCAAAGTCTTAACTCATTTCAGCATTAATCCAAACGTCCAAGTCCAAAATCTCATCTGAGACACAGCAAGTACCTTCTGCTTATGAGCTTGTGAAATCAAAAGCATTGTTACTTCCTAGATACAATGGGGGTATAGGCATTGGTAAATACACCCGTTCCAAATAAGAGAAACTAGCTAAAATGAAGGGGCTACAGGCCCCATGCATGTCTAAAATCCAGTGGGAAAGTTAAATCTTAAAGCTCCCAAATGATCTTCTTTCACTCCATATCATATCCAGGTCTCACTGATGCTAGAAGTGTGCTGCCATGGCCCTGGACAGCACTACCCTTATGGCTTTGCAGTGTATAGCCCCCTCTTGGCTGCTTTCACGGCTGGCATTGAATGCCTGCAGCTTTTCCAGGCACACACAGCAAACTGTCAGTGGATTTACCATTCTGGGGACTGGAGGACAGTGGCTCTCTTCTCACAGCTCCACTAGGCAGTGCACCAGTAGGGACTCTGTGTGGGGGCTCCCACCACACATTTCTCTTCTGTACTTCCCTAGCAGAGGTTCTCCATGAGAATTCTGCCCCTGCAGCACACCTCTGCCTGGACATCCAGGCATTTCCATACATCCTCTGAAATCTAGGCAGAGGTTCCTAAACTTCAATTACTGTCTTCTCTACACCTGCTGGACAACACCACATGGAAGCTGCCTAGGATTGAGAATTGCATCTTCTGAAGCAATGGCCTGAACTGTACCTTGGCCCATTTTAACCATGGCTGGAGTGGCTAGGATGCAGGGAACCAAGTCCTGAGGCTATACACAGCAGGGGGGTCCCTGGACCCAGCCCAGGAAACCATTTTTCCCTCTTAGGCCTCTGAGTGTGTGATGGGAGGGGATTCTATGAATGTCTCTGACATGCCCAGCAGACATTTCCCCCATTGTCATGGTAAGTAACATTTGGCTCCTCATTACTTATGCATATTTCTGCTGCCAACTGGAATTCCTCTTCAGAAAATGGTTTTTTTTTTTTCTACTGCATCATCAGGCTGCAAATTTTTCAAGCTTTTATACTCTGCTTCCTTTTGAACACTTTGCTACTTAGAAATTTCTTCCACCAGGTACCCCAAGTCATCTCTCTCAAGTTCAATGTTCCACAGATATCTAGAGCAGGGGCAAAATGCTGCGTCTCTTTGCATAGGAAGTGTGACCTTTACTCCAGTTCCCAACAAGTTCCTCATCTCCATCTGAGACCAACTCAGCCTGGACTTTATTGTCCATATCACTTTCAGCAGTTTGTTCAAAGCCATTCAACAAATCTCTATGAAGTTCCAAACTTTCCCACATCTTCTTGTCTTCTTCTGAGCCCTCCAAACTGTTCCAACCTCTGCCTGTTACCCAGTTCCACAGTCACTTCCACATTTTCAGGTGCCTTTACAGCAGTGCCACTCTACCTGGTATCAATTTACTGTATTAATCCGTTCTCACACTGCTATGGGGACATACCAGATACTTGGTAATTTATGAAGTAAATAAGTTTAATTAACTCATAGTTCTGCAGGGCTGGGGAGGCCTCAGGAAACTTACAATCATGGCAGAAACATACAAGACATCCTTCTTCAAACAGGTGACAGCAAAGAGAAGTACAGAGTGAAGTAACGGAAAAATCCCTTATAAAACCATCAGATTTTGTGAGAACTCACTCACTATCATGAGAAGGGCATGGAAGTAACCTCCCCATGATTCAATTGTCTCCCACTGGGTCTCTCCCACTACATGTGAAGATTATGGGAACTACGGTTCAAGATGAGATTTGGGTGAGGACACAGCAAAACCATATCACCCTCTAAGAATTTATTTATCTAAGAATGGGGATACATTGTTGGCAAGTTTTCAATTTATAACCTATAAATATCTGTTAATTTTTGCATTGACAGCTTTTCATATTCGTCTCTCAAGATGGTGGGCAAGGATGAAAAACATAGGTATGCTTTTGTACTCATGGGCCTCACAATTGGACAGGTTGGAGAGACAAAATGTACACATAAAAACACAATTATTTCCCAACATTTCTGATTAAAACTGTGAAAAGGAAACATGTGGTGCTATTAAACGGAGGTGCTACAACTAGAGAACAGATCTTAAGATTCATAGTAAACTAGACTTTAAAACTCACTGCAGACACTCACAAATCACAAAATACACAAAATGTATTTTAGTTCATAGAGCGTATAGTAATTGTGTTATATGTACAGTCTAATTTAGTATATCATTTGAGTATTAAAATGATAAACTAGGCCAGGTGCGGCGGCTCACGCCTGTAATCCCAGCACTTCGGGAGGCCGAGGTGTGTGGATCACCTGAGGTCAAGAGTTCGTGACCAGCCTGGCCAACATGGTGAAACTCCGTCTCCACTACAAATACAAAAAAATTAGCCTGGCATCGTGGCGGGCACCTGTAATCCAAGCTACTTGGGAGGCTGAGGTAGGAGAATTGCTAGAACTCTGGGGCTGGAGGTTGCAGTGAGCTGAGATCACACCACTACACTCCAGCCTGGGTGACAGAGTGAGACTCCATCTCAAAAAAAAAAAAAGAAAAAAAACTTAATTTTATTAGGATTTTGAACAAGGGGTAAAAGTAGACATATTTCAGTAGGAAGTTACATAAATTAAAGCTGTCTTTTAAACAAAAAGTCTTCCTAATTTTTGGTAAGAATGTTATTAAAATATGTATATTCTAAAAATGTGTGGGATTCTAAAGGCCCTGTCAGCATATTTTCACGAAAACTTTCTTCTCGAATATTACAATGCCATGGATGACATCAGAGTTACTTCAAGAGTTTAGGTATTAATATCCTAAAGTTTACAGTTGATGAGGATGTAAGCACTGTACCAAACTAGATGCAAAGTTGTGTTTTTCCATCACTCTGGAAGTGAGGAGAAACAGGACGAAAAATTAACTAACATCAATGTGCTTCACAAAAGCTAAGTGTGTCATTCTCCATCAAGCCCAAACAATAATCCAGCAAAATAGCTCTTCTTATTCCTATATGATTACAAGGTTTAAAGAAGTTAATTAACTGCTGTACAGTATAATTTTTGTGAGTTAAACAAAAACAACAACACTAGTGACATTAGTCAATAATTTTCATATACTCTAGAGATGTACACCAAACCTAACGGCACTCAGGAAGAACATGATTTATGACATCTATTATAAAGGAATCAATTTTTTTTGGTTCATGATTTAGGTATCTTTCTAAATATGATTTGGGGTAGTATGTAACTTATTTAAATATTATGTGGTTTCCAAAATATGTAATAAATGATACCAGCTTTGTGATGTCCTTTTATCTGCTAAATTTGAAATGTGTAAAATTCAATAATTATGAGTATGGATATTTACTCATATATGTATTAACATGAATAACACATGGCAGACAAATCCTGCATTGGTGATGCTCACATTAGATTTTTAAAATCAAAATGTGATATAATTCTACACAGTAATAAGGTGAGAATAATTAATATAGCAGAATAAATGTAAATTTACACCAAGAAAATAGAATAATAAGATTTCAATTATTTTCTTCATTATTCAGCACATTTTCTACTTCTGATTTCTATTCTTACAGTGTGTGTTAAACACAATATGTTTTGACTTAGTTATCATGAGAATATAATTAATTACTACAGAAGGTAATTGCACACCTGTATGAAGGATGTTTCAGACTTGAAAACTTAGGGAATTTCAGTGAGGCATCACGCTACCTGACTTCAAACTATACTACAAGGCTACAGTAACCAAAACAGTATGGTACTGGTACCAAAACAGAGATATAGATCAATGGAAAAGAACAGAGCCCTCAGAAATAACGCCGCATATCTACAACTATCTGATCTTTGACAAACCTCAGAAAAACAAGCAATGGGGAAAGGATTCCCTATTTAATAAATGGTGCTGGGAAAACTGGTTAGCCATATGTAGAAAGCTGAAACTGGATCCCTTCCTTACACCTTATACAAAAATTAATTCTAGATGGATTAAAGACTTAAATGTTAGACCTAAAACCATAGAAACCCTAGAAGAAAACCTAGGCATTACCATTCAGGATATAGGCATGGGCAAGGACTTCATGTCTAAAACACCAAAAGCAATGGCAACAAAAGGCAAAATTGAGAAATGGGATCTAATTAAACTAAAGAGCTTCTGCACAGCAAAAGAAACTACCATCAGAGTGAACAGGCAACCTACAAAATGGGAGAAAATTTTCACAACCTACTCATCTGACAAAGGGCTAATATCCAGAATCTACAATGAACTCCAACAAATTTACAAGAAAAAAACAAACAACCCCATCAAAAAGGTGGCAAAGGATATGAACAGACACTTCTCAAAAGAAGACATTTATGCAGCCAAAAGACATATGAAAAAATGCTCATCATCACTGGCCATCAGAGAAATGCAAATCAAAACCACAATGAGATACCATCTCACAGCAGTTAGAATGGCGATCATTAAAAAGTCAGGAAACAACAGGTGCTGGAGAGGATGTGGAGAAATAGGAACACTTTTACACTGTTGATGGGACTGTAAACTAGTTCAACCACTGTGGAAGTCAGTGTGGTGATTCCTCAGGGATCTAGAACTAGAAATAACATTTGAGCCAGCAATCTCATTACTGGGTATATACCCAAAGAATTATAAATCATTCTGCTATAAAGACACATGAACACGTATGTTTATTGCAGCACTATTCACAATAGCAAAGACTTGGAACCAACCCAAACGTCCAACAATGATAGACTGGATTAAGAAAATGTGGCACATATACACCATGGAATACTATGCAGCCATAAAAAATGATGAGTTCATGTCCTTTGTAAGGACATGGATGAAGCTGGAAACCATCATTTTCAGCAAACTATCACAAGGACAAAAAACCAAACACCGCATGTTCTCACTCATAGGTGGGAATTGAACAATGAGAATACATGGACACAGGAAGGGGAACATCACACTCTGGGGACTGTTGTGGGGTGGAGTGAGGGGGGAGGGATAGCATTAGGAGATATACCTAATGCTAAATGACGAGTTAATGGGTGCAGCACACCAGCATGGCACATATATACATATGTAACTAACCTGCACATTGTGCACATGTACCCTAAAACTTAAAGTATAATAATAATTAAAAAAAAATAAAAAAAAGAAAATATAATGGACTAAAATAATTAGATCCTTAGTATCAGGGGAAATCTTGATTTAGTCATTCTTCTTAAACACATAATTATCAAGAAATTACTTACTCAGGCTCACATTGTTTCCTTCATAATTTCTTCATAATTATAGCAATCACATTGTATCAGGGAATACCAAACTTATTATTATCATTAAAAACAAACATTAAGTAATTTGTTTTCAAGAACACAAATATTTTACCCCGACATGGTTTCCAAAATTCTTTTTCCCAAAGTCTTTGTGGCAACTACTCTGATTTATTTTGTAACAGTGCAATTCACACAATCTCCCAAGTATGATTTAACATCAGGAATTACTATAAAGGAATTACTATAAAGTGGTTTGGGTGTGTGTGTGTCTATACATATACACACACAAAATATATATATATACGTTTTGCAGGCATGTGACTTAGTCATATTTTAGTGAATTTAACTGGATGTCAAGGTATCCTTAAAGGACAAAAGAGGAAAAAAAAAAAAAAAAAACAGCAGGCAGAACTCTTCATGTAACCACTGAGAAAGTCCTGTGCTTTTTTTACTTCTTCCTCCCTGTTCCCTGTTTTTAACACCTGGAATGACCAATACATTTTGACAACATGTTGGCAAGTGCCTTATGCAGTTTGACACTTAATATAAGGTGTTTGTATAGTTCAGTTTCTACAGATAGGATATTGACACAGCTATTTAAGATTGTAAAAAATATTTGCTTTAAGGCTATTTACCACTAAATGTTTTGGGAAATGTGCTTTTCAAAGGTAAACATAACTCGACCCTTAAAGGTATGAAATAACACATTCCTTGTAAAATTTATTTATTTAAACACAGTTGTTAAGTTTATGAAGTTGACATTTGGCACACCGCCAGACTTTCCTAATACAAAAAATTCATGTAGCCAAAGGAACTTAGAGATGAACCTTATCTGAGCTAGTAATTAGTGACCCTATATTCTATGCCTTAAATTCTTAACACTGTCTTCACAATCTACCAGATTAAGCAGGATCCAACTTAGGTTTCCTTCTCCATCCTCCTGAAAAAAAATGGCCTTGGTTTTTGAAACTTACTGTTCTTCCTCATACTTCAGGGCCTGATTCTTTTGTTACATGACTTTATCTTGGCATAACCTTCAGACCTCAGCTCAGAATCACTTCTAGAACCTTCCTTGACTCTCTAGATACAATCATGCTCCCTCTTATCTGGTTTCATAGAACCCTAAACATTTCTCTCTAAGTGCTTTTCTTTTTTTTTTTTTTTTCTTTTTTCTTTTCTTTTTTTTTTTTGAGGCAGAGTCTTGCTCTGTCCTCCATGCTGGAGTGCAGTGGTGCAATCTCTGCTCTCTGCAAGTTCCGCCTCCCGGGTTCACACCATTCTCCTGCCTCAGCCTCCCAAGTAGCTGGGACTACAGGCGCCCACCACCACGCTCGGCTAATTTTTTGTATGTTTTAGTAGAGATGGAGTTTCACCATGTTAGCCAGGATGGTCTCGATCTCCTGACCTTGTGATCTGCCCACCTCGGCATCCCAAAGTGCTGGGGTTACAGGCGTGAGCCACCGTGCCTGGCCTTACTTGATTGACTTTTTAACTTTTATCCTTTCAAGTTTGAAATACCGAGGCTTGGAACCATGACAGTTTTCCCTCATGCTTAATCTAGCATCTCTTATATAACAGAATCTCTTTAAATAATATTCAATGCACAAACATACAGTAAATCTTGAGGAATTTTTATTGTGTTTGGATCTCAAGGGCACAGATTTGAGTTAAATATTACCTATAGTTTATGAAACATTATCATTGACGGATCTTCAAGGCATATTTGTTTATTCATTTCTTTCTCTTCTTTTATTCTCATACCTTTTTTTCCTATCTCTCTTTGCCACCAATGGCAATCTTTTTAATACATTTAAGGAGTATCTTTTAACTAGACCATTTATGGTACACTGTATTATAGTTTAGCAAATATCCCCTCCCCTTTCTTCTACTTCCTATTCTGATTTTTTGGGCTAGGCCATGTAACTTGCTTTGGTCAACAGACATGAAGAACTGTGACACGGGAGCAGTCTTTACATGTCATCATGTGGTTAGGCAAGTTCTCTTAGGATTCTATTCTCACTATGTGAAAAGCAGGCCTGGTTAGCCATGTGTCCCTGCAGAAGGAGATATGTGGAACAGACATGAGCCCAGACAAGGTCAGCCAACTCCTAGCTGCCTCACAGACCCATAAATAAAAATATTGATCTTTGCTATTGCAGAACAGTGAGATTTCGGTGTTGTTTACTAAGAATTGTTTTTGTAGGAAAACCTGTAGAAGCTTCTGTGTGCTTAAAAAAAAAACTTTATATAATGGTATTGCTTTCTTTTTCTATTTTCATTGAGCACTCAGTTCTTACACTTCATTCTTTTTGCTATGTGTTAATCAAATCCTGCTGCACTAGAAGTTCACAGGGTACTTCACACTAACTAATGATCACAGTTGTATAGGAATCTCTGGGATATGTTAGAAAGTTCATAATATGACATATAATGTTCCTGACAGTGGCATTGTCTTGAATGCTTATAAATTATTTGACTCTGTAGTAAAGATGGCTTGAGGTTGGAGAGAGGATGGGGTGGCAGGCTCTGCATTACCATGGTGAGTGGAACAGCCAGGTGTGAAGCCAAACAAGCTGTAGCATTTAGCCACAATGGTAGTCTAGTCAAAGGGAAACTTCAAAACAGAATACTTGGGTCCAGTCCTTAGATTATAAACACACCCCGAGAAAAGATCAAGCAGGGAAAAAATTGTCATGGTCATGTTTCAGAGGCATAGCACCTTCCTGACTCCCTACTACCTTATGCTACCCACTTCTTCTCTACAACTTATGCTCAGGTTCCTGGACCTCTGACCTTTACAGGATTTTCCAGAATGCAGGGGAAAAGCACAAAGAGAAGGAAGCAGATCACAAAATATAAATATGGATGACAGATCTCATAGACTTAAAGCATAAAAAAGGTCAGAGTAAACATAAAAAAAGATAGTTAATATATATTATTTACTATGTGGTAGGCACCAACTGTTTCACATAAATGACATCATTTCAACATCACAGCAACCCTATTAAGTATTTCTTTTGTTTTTAGAACACATGAAATATATTCTTTAAACAAATTTTTAAGTGTATCACACAGTATTGTTAACTACAGTCACAATTTTGGAAAGCAGATCCTTAGAACAATACCAGAAATACAAACAACAAATAATTAAGAAATGGGTAAAGGATTTGAATAACTTTTTCAAAAAAAAAAAAAATACACACTCGACATACAAATGGCCAACAGTACATAAAAATGTGCTCAACATCATTAGTCATAACGGAAATAAAGTCAAAACTACAATCAGATATCACCTCATGCTTTGTAGGATGGCTGTTATTTAAAAAAAAATTTTTAAAGTTAGCAAGAATGTGAAGAAATTGCTACACTTGTGCATTGTTGGTGGAAATGTAAAATGGTACTGTCAATATGAGAAACAGTATGGGGTTTCCTCAAAAAATTACTAATATAACTACCATATGATCCAGCAATTTCACTTTTGGGAATTTATTCAAAATATTTGAAATCAGGATCTTTTTTTTTTTTTTTCATTTTTTTAAATTTTATTTTATTTTTTTTTAATTATACTTTAAGTTTTAGGGTACATGTGCACATTGTGCAGGTTAGTTATATACGTATACATGTGCCATGCTGGTGCACTGCACCCACTAACTCGTCATCTAGCATTAGGTATATCTCCCAATGCTATCCCTCCCCCCTCCCCCCACCCCACAACAGTCCCCAGAGTGTGATATTCCCCTTCCTGTGTCCATGTGATCTCATTGTTCAATTCCCACCTATGAGTGAGAATATGCGGTGTTTGGTTTTTTGTTCTTGCGATAGTTTACTGAGAATGATGGTTTCCAATTTCATCCATGTCCCTACAAAGGACATGAACTCATCATTTTTTATGGCTGCATAGTATTCCATGGTGTATATGTGCCACATTTTCTTAATCCAGTCTATCATTGTTGGACATTTGGGTTGGTTCCAAGTCTTTGCTATTGTGAATAATGCCGCAATAAACATACGTGTGCATGTGTCTTTATAGCAGCATGATTTATAGTCCTTTAAGAGATATCTATCTGTACTCCCATGTGTACTGAAGCATTATTCAAGAGTATCCAAGATGTGGAAACAGACTAAATGTTCATTGATGGATGAGTGGATAAAGAAAATGTGGTATATGCATACAAGTGAACATTACTCAGCCTTAAAAAGAAGGAAGTACTGCCATTTGTAACAATGTGCACGAATCTTGAGGACATTATGGTAAGTGAACTAAGCCAGTCATAGGACCAATACCGCATGATTGCATTTACATGAGATATCTAAAATAGTCGTCAAACTCAAGCAGCAGAGGTGGTTGTCAGGGGCTAAGGGAAAGGGGAAATAGGGAGTGGCTGTTCAAGGGGTATAAAGTTTTAATTGTGCTATTTTTGTTCTCATTTTCCACATGCCAGAACTGAGGGTTACAGTAAATTAAGTGACTTGACCAAGGCCACAGGGCTAGTCAGTGGGAGTTTTTGAAGTTGAAACCAGACATTCTTGCTCCTGAGCCCACACTTTTGAAACCAATTAAAATTTTATTGAGCTGATAAACTATATAAATTTGCATATGAGGGGCCATCATACACCAGACACAATTCATACAAAGAAAAGAATATCTAAATATATACTAGTAAAAAACTTCAATATAAAAATGGAGATTTTTTTAAGCAGATAAAGCTAAAATATCTAAAAATGAAGAAACATTAATTTGGCTTCACACTTTATACTTTATTAAATAATAAAAAAATAGCAAAACATCATCTATATAGCTTTAAAGGGAAAAACTTTTGACTCAAGACTCTAGTAGTCTTTCAAGTTTTCTAAGTATAAGCAAAAAAAAAGTGTCATATAAGAACTTACAAAGTGTGTATCCTCAATAAATTGAATACATAAATAAACTAAGAGATGCAGCAAATGCAGAGCTTAAGACTGGATGGGTCGGAATATAAAAGGAGTGTTGCATGTCATACATAGGTTTAAATATGGAAAATATAAATGGCTGTTTAAAAATGCCTAGGAAATATAATTAAGGCACCATAAATTATTTTTAACTAAAATGTATGTGACTAATTCTTCAAAGAAAATATAATGAAAATAAACTTACAGAGTTAAAAACAAAAAGGTGAGTCATAAATAAATGTCATGTCCCCAGATGCCTCAGACACATGAAAATTAAAAGAGTAAGAAGGCAGCATCAGGAGACCAGAGGCCAATTTACCATGAAGGCCGCCCATGGGTTCCTAATCAACAGAACGATGGTCCTTCATTTAAATTTCATTGTCCTTGCCCTGTCTGCAAAGTTTTTCACCATTCATTTCCTTCTCTCCATAGAAAACTTCTTTTCACCTGTACCACATTACTAGCAGGTTTCCCTTCCATCTTGTCAGTGTTTAATTTCTCTGGCTCTTTCCACTAATCAGTCCTTGACATATCCCCAAATTCTGAGAGTCTATTTCCAGGTTTTTCTCTTATCTAATTATGTTTTCATTCTTAGAGAATGGATTTACTTTCAGAGTTTGAACCTCAATTCAGGTAACTCCTGTGTTCACATTTCTTTTTTAAGCTCTTAGTCTGATATTTTCTGCCCGATCCATCCCAGGCTCTTTAAATGCAACCACATCATCCCCGCATCAGATCAAAGCAATCAAAGCAGCTGCGGCAACTCAATACCTATCATCTAGGGTCCTTCTCACGGAGTTGCTGATCTGTGTGAAGGCAACCTTAGCCTCACACTGCCATCTGCCTCTAGCCTCCTCTCAGCGTTAGGTTTCATGTACTCCTTGGTTTGATAACTGGGCAACAGATAAGGTTTCTGCCAGCCCCATGGTACAGCTCCTTCAGCCTCCATCCTCCACACCTGAGGCTGAAGGGATGGGGGAGGGTGTGGGTGCCAATTTTTCTCATTCTATAGATAGTCGTACTCAGATGTTTTGAAATCATTTAAAATTTAATTTGGCCTAAAAGTGACCTCAGGCTGTGACACAGTCTCTAGGCTATGTTAGGTCTGTGTTTGATTGTAGGGCTACGGTCCAAACATAGCCACATGCAAGAAAATAAATGAATTGCAAAGAGGACAAAGATACGACCAGGAATTATGAGTGGCTTAACTTAGAGGGTGTTAAGGCCAAGAATCCAGGTCATGAGAAGCCAAGATACCCTTTCAGAGGGTCTGTTTCCATTTCCCCTGGCAAGACACTCAGAATAAAGAATATCATTTAAGCCATAAGGGAGGTCTGCGGGCCAGTCCCAGAGAAAGTCTATTATATTTCACTCAATTTTCTTGGAAACCTGTCTTGTTTAAAGTATGTTGGGACCCAGGTCCTGTGAGGTATATTCTTATTCCCCACTCCCGAAATATGTAAATTATTGATACTGTTAAAAGAAAAGCTTTAGACAAATTTAAGAGTTTAACTGAGAAAAGAAAAAAAACATGATTTGCAAATCAGCCCCTAGAATCAAAGAAAATTCAGAGAGACTTTGGCACTGTTGCAAGGTCAAACATCTATGGGAAAAAAATGTGATGTGCAAAAACTAAAACTGAGATACAGAAAAAGCTGGATTGGTTACAGCTCAGCATTTGCCTTACTTAAACAAAGTTTAAACAGTTGGCCGCCTATGAGTGGTTAAAGTATACCTACTGGAATTGGCTGAGACTAAGCTGTTGTTACAGGGAAACCTGCTACTAAAGTTAGGCTTTTAGTCTGTTTACCTGCTAAGTATCTGAGTATGGAGATTTTTCAGGCTAGATTTTAGTTTTATTTAGTAACACATTATGGGATCTGAAGGACACTTTTTTAAAGGTTGAAACAAACACATTTTACACACATTTCCATTTATAACAAAAGAAAAATGCCCCTTTAGCTCTGGTAAGTATGACAATTTCTAAATTAAAAGAGCATTATTTACATCTGAATTGTTAATTCTAATATTAATTTCAAGTATTATTAATAATATAATCATTTTTCACTAAGCCTTCCCTTTTATACCCGTTTACACTTTCAAATCTAATTATATTCCATTGTTGTTTTAAAGATCAAGCCCCAACTGTTTCATGGTGTACCTTCTTTCTAATTAAGTATTTGAGACCAGTGGGAGTCAGGCTGGGACTATAGCATGTCACAAGCTGACATTCACAGTAAAAGTAGTTCTTGATTATTTCCCTAACAGCTTTGATGTTAAGGGGAAAAAAAGCAACAACAACACTGAGCTGTGTATATTCCCTCCTCATGCTCCTGGGTGAGAAATCATAGTAGCTGCTGATCTTAAAAATCAGAGTTTCTGCTACATTGTTAGCAATAATCTAAATCAATACAGACTAACAACACAAGCCAGTATGTGGTGAGTCATGAAAAATAAATCAGTAGTGATATCAATTGAAAATGATACCAAAAAACTATATTATCTGGAGGGAAAAATACAATTTTATAACACTCTTGGTCCTGAAGAGTTTTGACTGCGGCATACAAAGCAAGCAAGCAACAAATTACGTGAGTGTTAATTTCTTTCTACTGTTAGCACCCTCTGCTAATAGATTGTAACAGAATGACTGTTTGGAGGGTTAAGCATTGGGAAATGCCCATAATTACATAGCATGTTTGGTAACATCATGACATTTTAATAAAACACAGATATACATTATAGAAAAGAAGAACTGGCCATCTTTTTACATTCTCTAGAGATCAATAAATGTACCCTTGAATGACAGATGGGTGTTGAAACCCCTTTGCAAATAATTCCTCAGGTAGCTCTTCTAAGCTCTCAAAGGCTACAATAGTTCTCAAAATCTCAACAGAGGGAAATAAAATACTTCACAGTTGTAATGATTTTCTCTTTATATATATACTTTCTGAAAAAGTATAGTGAAAATACTAAGTATTTGGGAACTGATTTTAAAGTCCATAACTATTAAAAATTGCAAGAATTTTTATGGAGCATATTTATTTCATAAATCAGTATTAAAGCCTGAAAAAAGAAGTCTTAAAAGTCTACATAATTCTCACAATGTTATATATATGTTATATATATATGTTATATATATATATGTTATATATATGTTTTATATGTTATATATATATATAAAACATATTTCTCACAATGTTATATATATATGTTATATACATATATATAAAAGAAAGTTGGTCAAAATTGTTCATATTGAGAGGTGACAACATGCTGGTGGCCCTCACTTGCTCTCAGCGCCTCCTCAGACTCGGCGTCTGCTCTGGCCACACTTGAGGAGCCCTTCAGCCTGCCGCTGCACTGTGGGAGCCCCTCTCTGGGCTGGCTGAGGCTGGAGATGGCTCCCCCTGCTTGCAGGGAGGTGTGGAGGGAGAGGTGCAGGCAGGAACCCGGGCTGTGCATGGCGCTTGTGGGCCAGCACGAGTTCCAGGTGGGTGTGGGCTTAGCGGGCCCCACACTCCGAGTGGCCGTCTGGCGCCGCCGGCCCTGGGCAGTGAGGGGTTTAGCACCCGGTCCGGCAGCTGTGGAGGGTGCACTGAGTCCCCCAGCACTGCCCGCCCGCCCACGCTGCACTCGAATTCTCACCAGGCCTCAGCCGCCTCCCCACGGGGCAGGGCTCGGGACCTGCAGCCCGCCATGGCCAAAACCCCCCCACCCCCCTGGGCTCCCGCGCAGCCCAAGCCTCCCCGACAGGGTGCTGTCCCCTGCTCCATGGCGCCTGGTCCCATCAACTGCCCAAGGGCTGAGGAGAGCGGACGCGTGGTGCGGGACTGGCAGGCAGTTCTGCCTGCAGACCCGGCGTGGGATCCACTAGCCAAAGCCAGCTGGGCTCCTGAGTCGGGTGGGGACTTGGAGAACTTTTATGTCTAGCTGGAGGATTGTACATGCGCCAATCAGCACTCTGTGTCTAGCTTGGGGTTCGTGGATGCACCAATCAGCACTCTGTATCTAGTTAATCTGGTGGGGACTTGGATAACTTTTATGTCTAGCTAAAGGATTGTAAATGCACCAGTCAGTGCTCTGTGTCTAGCTCAAGTCTGTAAATGCACCAATCAGCACCCTGTGTCTAGCTCAAGGTTTGTAAACCCACCAATCAGTGCTCTGTGTCTAGCTCATCTAGTGGGGACTCGGAGAACTTTTGTGTCTAGCTAAAGGACTGTAAATGGACCAATCAGTGCTCTGTGTCTAGCTAAAGGACTGTAAATGCACCAATCAGCACTCTGTGTATAGCTCAAAGTTTGCAAACACACCAGTCAGCACTCTGTGTCTAGCTCAAGGTTTGTAAACGCACCAATCAGTGCTCTGTATCTAGTTAATCTAGTGGGGACTTGGAGAACTTTTATGTCTAGCTAGAGGATTGTAAATACACCAATCAGCACTCTGTGTCTAGCTCAGGGATTATAAATGCACCAATCAGCACCCTGTCAAAACGGACCAATCAGCTCTCTGTAAAATGGACCAATCAGCTCTCTGTAAAATGGGCCAATCAGCATGATGTGGGTGGGGTCAGATAAGGGAATAAAAGCAGGCTGCCCAAGCCAGCAGCCGCAACCTGCTTGGGCCCCCTTCCACCCTGTGGAAGTGTTGTTCTTTCACTCTTTGCAATAAATCTTGCTGCTGCTCACTCTTTGGGTCCATACTGCCTTTATGAGCTGTAACACTCGCTGTGAAGGTCTGCAGCTTCACTCCTGAGGCCAGCGAGACCATGAACCCACCGGGAGGAATGAGCAACTCTGGATGGGAGGAATGAACAACTCCAGACGTGCTGCCTTAAGAGCTGTAACACTCACTGCAAAGGTCTGCAGCTTCACTCTTGAAGCCAGCAAGACTACGAACCCACCAGAAGAAAGAAACTCCAAACACGTCCGAACATCAGAAGGAAAAAACTCTGGACACACCATCTTTAAGAACTGTAACAGTCAGTGCGAGGGTCTGCGGCTTCATTCTTGAAGTCAGTGAGGGCAAGAACCCACCAATTTCGGAGACAATGTTAAACATGTTCCAATTACTACCCTACTTTAAACAAGAACCTTATAAATTCCTAAAATATATAAAATATAAGGAATGGTACAAATAATGCTTCACTTCTTGGAGATGAAGTGAAGATGAAACATAAACCCTATTTATTTATCCCAATTATTCCATGTTCACATACTCACAAAAGACTATTCTGTCACAATTTAACCCTGTTCCCCAAAATCTCCTCATAAATGCAGTTTCAAAAAGAACAAAACTATGCAAATAAACATTACACCTGCAGTTTTGTTTTGTCAAATTTTGGAATGAAACGTCTCTGGTGAAAAGAAATAAAAGGTTAGCCATTTTTAATTTCCAAAATGATCAGTCATTCACTATTCATGTCTTATGTGAACTACATAATGTCAATGCTATCACGAAAGCACGGTGGAAAAAAGAGATCCTCTCAGCTTTAATTCAGTAGGGGGAAAAGTTCCTGGAATATGTTTTTCCTCCCTCTGGAGCACTTCAGTTTTGCAAAACATGTATTTTATAATTCTTATTTTGTATTCAACAATAGTGCTCTCTCTGGCTTTCAGAGTTTTTCCGGTTTCTCTGATATTTCAAAAAGTTATGGTGTTGTCATTTTATAGTTTAAAATGAGTGGTTCTCACTTCATTCAAAAGAAACAGGATACCTTGAAAACGATGTGGCCAACCTCTAGAAATGAAAATTATTATTGCTTAATAATAGTAATACCTAATATATACGGGGGCAGAAGCCTGGTTGAGCATGTATATACATCAATCATTTAATTCTCATAGCCCTTACATGGCCAAACTAAGTCTTGGAGATATTAAGAATTTTTTCTACAGTAATACAAAATTAAATTTCTGAAAGTCTGGCACATTTTGTCAATCCTGAAGAATACAGAATAAACATTTATTTATTCACCTATTCAATTATTCAACAAATGTTTCCTGGCAGACTAGTAAGTAGCAGGCTTAGAGTTAGACATGAGAATACAAACTGAAATAAGTTTTGATTCCTGTCCTCAAGGACCTTACATTCTAGTTTGGAAGAGAGACTATTAAATAAACCTACAGTGTTAAGATAGATACTTACAGCCCCAGGTAGTGGCATAGGATCCCTGAAGAATATGAAATTGAAACTATTTTCTTCTAATTAATAAACATTTATAACAGTAACAGAGTAGAAAACACTTGGCAAGCCTATCTGAATAATAATTATTCTGTCTTTATGGTACCAACAAAAAATAAGGGTAAAAAGCATAACATTTAAAAAAAGTAATTATGTAATATAGTAATTTCAAAAACGTTCATGGAATTGAGCTTTTACTTAGGATTCGTGTAGGTGCAACCAAATTGCAACTATGCTCACTTAAGGGTCCCAATTTGCAACAATGATTCAAAAGCTCAATTCTGATCATAACTATATCAAAAGATTGTTGGTGTTTCAAGGGGCAAAACTGAGTCTGATAAATATATACTCAATAACTGAAATAAATAGATTCAGTATTTCAATGGAATGACTGGCATCCACTTTCTATCTAATGAAAGGCCAGTATCAATTATTAAACGCTAAAAATTACTACTGGGAGCGTAAAACTGAAAACCTCTTCCAAAGAAATATGAAATTTAAATCTGGCAATTTTATTTAAAAGAGCTTCAAAGTGTAAAAACAGAGCTTTCTCTTTAGATAAATACTTACGATAAGTAATTTATCTTCTTTATAGAACAGACAACAGACCAAGACAACTTTTCGCACCTTGGTGGATGCGCTCTGAATGCCAAGCCAGGCACCACAGTCATTACTACCAAAGGGGAAGTAAGAAATTTACTGTCTATACGAAGACTTTCAGGTCTGTCCCGTGTAGGTGAAAAATAGCACGACTTTTAATCTCTCATCATTAACGCCATTAAACTCTATATTAAATTCTGTGCTGATGAAAATTTTTTTAAAATGTATGTTAGTATTGTGCTTGCTTACACTCATTTATTACAGAGTGTTATGGTTTCTATTTGCAGTTCTGTCTTTTCTATAAAATTTTCAGTTTCTTGAGAGCAAAAACTGGTTGCCACAATGACCGGTATATAGTTGGTGCTAAAAACACATATGTTGAATAAAATTGAATACATATTCCTAATTTCAAAGTAATTGTACATGTTACAATGTACTTAAAAAACGGAAAAATTGCCAGTTTCACATTCACTATCTTTATTGATGGGTTCAAGTCTATGAAATTTTTGCCTATCATATATCCCAAAGCACAATAAAGCAGTTTCAAAGACATTTTAACACAATTAAGAAAAGGAGCTTCTGAATTAAAGCCCACCACTTTCATGTTAACATTAATACATTTTGATTCCATATAGTCACAATAGAGTTTATAAGACTTGTCCAAATCGAAGCTGAAAAATGTTATGATGGCCATTCACTTTTAATTAAATACAAGCATTAAAAGAAATACTATTTATATTAGCAATAGAACACAGAACTTCTCAATCACTTATAAGATTCAGGATTTTATTTTCTTACTCTTCTAAAATAGTTCATTTAGCTTTTATTTGTATTTTTCTAAAATTTATCAGCCACCAACTTACAGTGTGAGCCCACTCAAAGAAAAATTTAAATCATCAGGATAATAATTAATATTTATAAAACAAGGTATTTATAGAAAGCTTTTTTATATGTATACTACTAATTATATATGGTATTTTATCACTCTCACTATAATATTTTAATTATAATCTTGCCTTGAAAGATAATTTGGGAGATCTCAAAAAAGTAAAGTTCTGTATGATAAAAGAATGTAAATTATTTTCTATAAGCAATCTTAAGCTTTTTAATTTACCAAAATAAACACATTCAATATAAGTTTCATGTGATATGTTGATTTGGAGTTTGCTAACAAAATAGTCATATATGCATACAGTGGAAAATACATAAATTTAAAACATATCCAGATTAAGTGAAGCTTACAAATGGAGACAATTCATATATATTTATCATTGTTAGATAAATTAGTAATTAGTACATTGTGCATTCTAGAAAAACAAAAAGCATATTCTTTATTGTCTAGGTTCAATAATAGTCATTTGAAATATGCTCTGTACCTGTGGATGAAATAAGCAAAAGAACATAAAATGTATGAATAAATAGGGTGAAATTTACAGAGACTACTTTTGCTGTCTTGTGATTCGGTCATTTATGATTGTTAAGGATTTTTCTCAGTACAGTTCAGAATATTAATCAATGCCTTCTACTTACAGGAGGGTCTGCATCTTCAGCATACACTGTTGTGACAGGTGTACCCTTGACTGCATCCGGAGCCACCATCCCTTTGTATATTCGTTTACTAAAGACAGGAGGATAATCATTCATATCCTGTAAAACACAATTAGGAGTTAAGTACTTCAGTTGAAACCAGGTTAGGGATACAGTTACTAGATTGACTCCCAGTCTTCATATCACACAACTCATTTGCCACTGTCAGCCTTCCATCCTCTCAATTCCATTACTCTCATTTCAGACTGGCACCTCAGAGGAAACTGCCAGAGTTCTCATACAATATTAATGTGTGGATATCAACTGAAGGCCATTCCACTGGAATAAAGTCTTTCACCCTCAAAAACATGCCTTTTGGAGACTGAAGTGACCCTTGAATTTTTTTCTAACTTCTAATGGTAAGAGGTAAAATTTTAACATTTGAAAATAAGAACAAGTTTCTTTAAAAGCTACATTCTGTGAAGCAGGCGTAAAAGATTTTTTTAAAATGCTCTTTATATGTCTTTGTAGCAATGTAAATTATTTTATATACTTAGCACAATACTATGACTAGAACATTTCAGATACAAACTGTGAAATATCCTTTGTTGCCATTTTACATTATAAAAGGAGATTTTCTCTGCAGTGCACTAAAATAATGACACTTAAGATTAGATATATTTATACACAGAAAACAATGTTAATTTACTGAATTTTTTTCAGAGCAACTTATATGTATCTTACTTTTCCAATTTGGCGCTATATATGCATTGTTATTCATGCATTGTCAAGTTCATTAAATAAATAGTTATCAGGTATTTCCCACTTTCACCAGATATTTAGCACTTCAGTGCGAGGCACTGAAGATACTGTTGTGACTCAAGAAAAAGATGTCCCTGTCTTTGTGCCACTTAACTGCCATTAGGCTAGTAAAAATACTGATCTGCAGATAGGCTAGTAACTTTGACTAAATTAATCTACTTGTCAGGGCCAAAATAATAAATCAAGTCCCCTGAAAGGAAGACCATTTTTTTCTGAATCATTTTATCTTTTATAGATAATTGTATATAATCTTTTGTCAATAAATAATGCTTATTCATATGGCAGATTTATTTATTTATAATAGTTTAATAATCCTTACCCTACCGTGTTTTGGGTAGTGTGGGTCAAACATATTTGAACTGAAACCTAAATTTGTTAATTATCTGTTCTTCTCCTTCAAGTCACCTTTTTCTCACTTGCTAGTAAAAACAAAATTTAAAAAATTCTACATATTCTTTGATATTTGCTTAGACACAACAATTTTCCTGTACAGTATTAAGCTGGAAACACATAAATTAACAGATCTCAAACTTCTCTTTTTGCAAAGAAGTCAGAATAATTATTTCTTACTATCAAACAATGCTTCCTTTTATATTCACCACAGAGTTGAGTTCTGAGTAGTCAATATGAATAAACCTGCATATTCTAATAGGAGAACTTGAACTGTACACAAAACTGAAAAATAAAAGATATCATTTCTTCTGTTTTGAAATATAGTATTCACAATCTCTTCTATGAAAAATATTTTTACAATAAATTATGGACTTTAGAATCTGAACAAGTAAATGAACCGAGAAGTTTTGGTTCTCTATAATGAGGACTGTGAAGGGTATTGATCTTGAGGCTCCATGCAGGGAGTAAATATATAAAACATTAGCATTCACACATTTTCGTGCTCTTTCCAAGAGTGCCAATTAACTTAATAAGTGGATGTGGTAACTAAGGGTGTGGAAATCCTTTAGCACCCCTAAATTGTAACTTCTGAAGGTTAGAAAGGAAGGAGCCCAACACTGCAATGTTTCCATGCATGAGTTTCCAATGAGCTCATTATGTTCTTAAAAATTTTATTCTTTATTTTATTCTCAAGGGATATTTAAAACCTTAATGTCACAAGGTACTTTTTGGAAAATTTGATTCTTCAGAAACAAAAAAAATGTATATACTTTTCCAATTATGTCAACACAGCTGTTCACAGTGTTGAATATGATGAACTTTTTATTTGCTTGGGAAGTATTCATTGGATTCACCTTCTAACTTGAATGTACAGTGATTCACAAACTGATTAGACACACCTAAGACTGTAAATGACTGAAGCCTATGAAAAGATTGGTTCTCTTCCCCCTTTATTTTCTATTGACAGGATGAAGAATAAATTAATGTAGTTATTGTAGTAGTATTTCTTTTTATGGCACGTTGTACATACTTTGGGGTTATAATCTTTCAATGTGGTTACAAATGCAGCTAGTCATATAGTTTTTCCACAATGCATTATTTCAAGAGGAGAAATGTATTGAAATGCAATTCCAACAAGCATAATCAATAGTTCACTGTATTTATGCTCAGGGACATCTGAACAAAAATGTATATCAATCGGTTTCTGTGCAAATGTTCTCTTGTGCAGTAAATTAAGGACACACTCAGCACTCCAAAACCATGCTCTTTTCTGTTGCCCATTATTCCACTAGAGGGTAGTATTAGCAAAAAGAAATATTTCCTCCTCTGTAGTTAAAAATTGTATCATTAAAACCCATAATATTTGTTTCTTTTGGTAAAAATTTTTATTGGTCTCAACAAAAAATAGTTTTAATGCTTCAAAAGAGTATTCTGAATGTTATGATTTACAACTTGAAAAACATTATGGTTTTTTTCTTAAGGAAAACTTTAAAAAATGGTTATACTCATAAAGCCTGCAATTTGTTTCCATGTGTCAAGCAAATAAAATTATACCTGCTGGTGTAGGTAGCTAACAGGAGAAAACTATGTTTTATTTATTTATTTGCTACATTAGAGTCTGTAATAATCACAGAAACCTTTCCTCCTTTAGCAGACTACCAAGAAGATGTAAGGAATCTTTTTAATGATCATGCTAGGAAGATAAGAACTTGCTGGTAAGTTTGTAAATTTAATGACAAGTTGAAGTTCTACACACACACAAAAATAAAAATAAAGAGAAAAAGCTGATAAAATTTTTGATTTTCTGGAATCACAGGCAAAAACCTATAGAACAGTTTTTATTTAGAAGATAAGTAGAAAGTTCTAACTAGTTGCAACTTGATCATCTTTTTAGAAACGACGTATAGGCTGGGCATAGTGGCTGGCATCTGTAATTCCAACACTTTGGGAGGCTGAGGTGGGCGGATCACCCAAGGTCAGGAGTTCGAGACCAGCCTGGCCAACATGGTGAAACTCTGTCTCTACTAAAAATACAACAATAAGCCTGGCATGGTGGCGGGAACCTGTAATCCCAGCTACTCGAGAGGCTGAGGAAGGGAGAATTCCTTGAACCCAGGAGGCGGATGTTGCAGTGAGCCGAGATCGCGCCATTGCACTCCAGCCTGGGTGACACAGTGATACTCTGTCTTAAAAAAAAAAAAAAAAATGTATATAGCAAATGCCAGTCCTTACCATACTAAAGCTAATGCAGGCTCTATGAGGAGACACAGACAGTATAAGCCAATGGGCGGAATGACTTTAGTTGTTTCTGTCTTATGGTCTAGCATTAGCATTATCCTTGTTGAGCTATATGGCTGCTCTATGCCTTGAGGTTTATGAAGCCGATACCTACTTTTACGTGGGTGTACGGTTGATTGTTTGCCTGTCACCAGTTCTGTTTTCCACTACTAGACACTTTCTATTTGCTGTCCAAGTTGCTGTTTCTCATATTTCTCATATTATTAGCATTCTCCTGGTTTTTTTTCTCTCTTAATTTCTGTATTGTCTCATTGTCTTTACTGACTTATTTCCCTTCTTTTATGCTTCTGCATATAAAGTCATAAAAGGCTACATCTGCAGCTAAAGAAAATATTTGATATTTTTACTGCCAGGCTAGGCATATTCACCACAAGCTGATTTAAGAGGCCATGGGCCATAAGTGAACATTGGTGGTAGCCTGGCAGTACTCCCCAAGGGTCTTTGATAGTGGCACAGGGTAAGGCTCCTCTGCTTGTGGAGAAGGACTGTTTCTCATAGGTTGAGTGCCTGCTCAGCCACAGTACACAAGAACACCAGGTAGAATTCTAAGGTTTTGACTTCCAGACGGTAACTTTGAACCTGTTCAGGGCCTGGGAGATTTTTGCCACCCTGAAGGGAAAGACACAGGTCTGGCTGGCTTTGCCACCTGCTGATTATAGACACCCATGGCCTTGAACAAACTTAAGTGGTAGCCAGGGTGGTTACAGCAGGTCTTGGACAAGACCCAGTGCTGTGCTGGGTTTAGGTCTGACCCACTGCAGTCCCAGCAGTGGGGTCCACAGGGGTGCTTGTGTCACCCCATCCCCAGCTCCAGGTGGCTCCAAACAGAGACATTCTGTTTGGGAGAGAGCAAGGGAAAAGAACAGGAGTTTCTGCCTGGTAATTAAGGGAATTCTTCTGGATCTTATCCAAGACCATTAAGGTAGTAAGAGTCTACCAAGAACCACAGTGTTACTGGGCTTGTGGTGCCTCCTAAAGCAGATACAGCTTTAGCAACACCTACATCCTTTCAAATACCTGAAAAGCTTTCCAAATAACAAATACAAAGAAGTCCAGACTGTGAAGAATGCAATAAATACCCAACGCTTAAATGCCCAGACACAGACAAACATCCACAAGCATCAATATCATCCAGGAAAACATGAAGTCACCAAACGAACTAAACAAGCCACCAGAAACCAATCCTGGGGAAACAGAGAGAGTGACCTTTCAGACAGAGAATTCAAAATAGTTGTTTTGAGAAAACTCAAAAAATTCAAGATAACACAGAGAAGGAATTTAGAATTCTATCAGATACATTTAACAAAGAGATTGAAATAATTTTAAAAATCAAGAAGAAATTCTGGAGTTGAAAAATGCAACTGACACCCTGAAGAATGCATCAGTTTTTTAATAGCAGAATTGACCAAGCAGAAGAAAGAATTAGTGAGCTAGAAGACAGCCCATTTCAAAATACACAGTCAGAGGAGGCAAGAGAAAAAAAGAACAAAAAACAATGAAACATGCCTACAAGATCTAGAAAATAGCCTCAAAAGGGCAAATGTAAGAGTTATTGGCATTAAAGAGGAGACAGAGAAAGAGACAAGGGTAGAAAGTTTATTAAAAGGAATAATAATGAAGAACTTCCCAAACCCAGAAAAGGATATCAATATCCAAGTACAAAAGATTATAGAACTACCGGCAGATTTAACCCAAAGAACACTAGCTCAAGTTATTTAATAATCAAACTCCCAAAGGTCAAGGATAAATAAAGGACCCTAAAGGAGTAAGAGAAAAGAAACAAATAACATACAATGGAGCTCTAATACATCTGGCAGCAGACTTTCAGCAGAAACCTTACAGGCCAAGAGAGAGTGGCATGTCATACTTAAAGTGCTGAAGGAAAAAAAAAAATCCTAGAAGAGTACATCTGGTTAAAATATCCTTCAAACAGGAAGGAGAAATAAAGACTTTCCCAGACAAATAAAAGCTGAGGGATTTCATCAACACCAGACCTGTCCTATAAGAAATTCTAAAGAAAGTTCTTCAATAAAAAAAGAAAGTTCGTGAGTAATAAGAAATCATCTGAAGATACAAAACTCACTAGTAATAGTATGTACACAGGAAACACAGAGTATTATAACACTGTAACTGTGGTGGTGTATAAAATATTCTTATGTTAAGTGGAAAGACTAAATTATGAAACAAAAATAACTACAATCACTTTTCAAGACATAGACTGTAAAGTAAGGTATAAATAGAAACAATAAAAACTTAAAAAGCATGGAGATGAAGTATAGAGTTTTTATTAGTTATTTTTTCTTGTCTGTTTGTTTATGCAAACAGTGTTGTTATCAGCTTAAAATAAAGGGTTGTATGATAGTATTTGCAAGCTTGATGATAACCTCAAACCAAAAAATGTACAATAGATACATAAAAAATAAAAAGTCAACAAAATCAAAGTACCAGAGTATACTACCTTCACTTAAAGGAAGACAGGAAGGAAAGAAAGAAGACAAACCATACGACAACCAGAAAGCAAATAACAAAATGGAAGCAATAGGTCCTTAGTTATAAAAAATAACATTGAATGTAAAGAGATTAAGCTCTCTAATCAAATGACATAGAGTGGATGAACGGATTAAAGAAAAAAAAAGACAAAATGATCTGTTGCCTACAAGAAACACACTTCACCTCTAAAGACACACATAGACTGAAAATAAACACATGGAAAAATATATTCCATGCTAATGGAAACCAATAAACAGCAGGAATATCTGCAATTACAGGAAACAAAATAGATTTCAAGACAAAAACTACACAGAGAGACAAAGAAGGTCACTATATAATGATAAATGTATCAATTTATCAGGAAGATATAACAATTGTAAATATATATACATATCTATTCAGTGTGTGTGTGTATATATATGTATATTATATATATATGTATATTATATATATATGTATATTATATATATACATATATATAATATACATATATATATAATATATATATACACACACACACATATATATATTTTCAACATTGGAGAGCTCAAATATATAAAGTGAATATTATTAAAGCTAAAGAGCCAGATACATCCCCAAACAAAAATAGCTGGAAACTTCAACATCCCACTTTCAGCACTGGACAGATATTCCAGAAAGAAAATCAACAAAGAAACATCAGACCTAATCTCCACTGTAGAACAAACGGATCTAATAGTTACTCACAGAGCATTTCATCCAACACCTGCAGAATACACATTCTCCTCAGCACATGGATCATTCTCAAATACAGGCCATACCTTAGGTCACAAAACAAGTCTTAACACATTAAAAATTTTGAAATAATATCAAGTATCTTCTCTGACCACAACAGAATAAAACTAAAAATCAGTAACAACATAAATTTTGGAAATTATACTAACACATGGAAATTAAACAATACATTACTGAATAACCAGGGGTCAATTAGGAAATTGATAAGAAAATTGAAAACTTTCTTGACCAAATGATAATGAAAATACAAAGTATCAAAACCAATAGTGAGGTGTGGAGTTGGCAGGACTTCCTGGGTTGATTTGGGGACTTTCACAAAAGACCCCTGTGACTCAGGGTTTTGAGTTCTTAATCAATCGAGTGAAGGATTCAAAGTTAACCACTCCAAGGGAGGATTGAAAAAAGAGCCACTCTCAATGGACAAAAAGAAAGAAAGGGGAGGGGGTAACACAGGGTTATAAGTCCTAGCCACCAGAGCCAGCAATGGCAACCCTTCCAGGTCCCCTTCCACCATGTGGAAGCTTTCCTTTCGCTTTGTTCAATAAACTGCGCTGCTGCTCACTCTCCTGGTCTGTGGACTCTTTTTGAGTTGTAACACTCACTGTGAAGGTCCGCAGCTTCATTCTTCGAAGTTAGCAAGACCACGAATCCATCAGCAGGAAAAACTCCTGATTCAATAGGATATACTGAAATTTTTACTAGGTGGGAAATTTATAGCTATAAGTGCCTACATCATGAAAGGAAAAAAACTTCAACTAAACAAAACAACCTAATGATGCATCTTTAAAAACTAGAAAAGCAAGAGCAGGCTGAAGCCAAAATTAGTAGAAGAAAATAAATAATAAAGATCAGAGCAGAAATAAATGGATTTGAAATGAAGAAAACAATAAAAAGATCAATGAAACAGAAAGTTTGTTTTTTAAAAAGTTATATAAAATTGACAAACCTTTAGCCAGACTAACTAAAAAAGAAGAGAGAAGACCCAAATAAATAAAATCAGATATGAAAAAGAAAACATTACAACTAATACTGCAGAGATTCAAGGGATCATTAGTGGCTACTATGAACAAACATATGTCAATAAATTGGAAAATCAAGAAGAAACAAATAAATTCCTAGACACACACAACCCATCAAGATTGAACTATGAAGAAATCCAAAATATTGAACAAACTAGTATCAAGTAACAAGATATAGCAAATAACAAGTATCAAGCTGTAATAAAAAGTCACCTAGCAAAGGAAAGCCAGAACCTGATGGTTTTGCTACTGAATTCTACCAAATATTTAAAGAAGTACTAATACCAATCTTACTCAAACTATTCCAAAAAAAAAAAAAAAAAAACAGGAGGAGGGAATACTTTCAAACTCATTCTATAAAGACAATAATACTCTGATACCAAAGCTAGACAAAGAGACATCCAAGAAAGAAACTATAGGCAATCTCCTTGATGAATATTGATGCAAAATTCCTCAACAAAATAATAACAAAGAAATTCAACATCATATTTAAAAGATCATTAATCATGACCAAATAAGATTTATCTCAGGGATACTAGGATGGTTCAATATATTCAAATCAATCAATGTGATATATCATCAACAGAATGAAAGAGAAAAACCATATGATCATTTCAATTGATTCTGAAAAAGCATTTAATAAAATTCAATGCTCTTTCATGATAAAAACCCTCAAAAACTGGGTGTAGATGGAACATACCTCAACATAATAAAAGTGATATATGACAAACCCATAGCTACTCCCATACTGAATGAGGAAAAACTGAAAGCCTTTCCTGTACGATCTGGGACACAACCAGGATGCCCACTATCACCACTGTTATTCAATATAGTACTGGAAGTCTTAGCAAAAACAATCAGAAAAGAAAACAAAATAATGATCATCTAAATTGGAAAGGAAGAAGTCAAATTATCCTTGTTTGCAAATGATACAATCTAACACTTGGAAAAACCTAAAGACTACACACACACACACACACACACACACACACACAAAGTATTAGAACTGATAAACAAATTTAGTAAAGTTGCAAGATACAAAATCAACATAGAAAAATCAGTAGCATTTCTATATGCCAACAGTGAACAATCCGCAAAAGAAATCAATAAAGTAATCCCATGTAAAATAGCTATAATTAAAATAAAATACCTAGGAATTAACCAAGGAAGTGAAAGTTCTCTGCAATGGAAACTATAAGACATGGATTCAAGAAAATGAAGAGAACACAAAAGAATGAAAAGATATCTCATGGTCATGGATTGCAAGAATCAATATTGTTAAAATGTCCATATTACTCAAAGCGTTCTACAGATTCAGTGCAATCCCTGTCAAATACCAATGACATTCTTCAAAGAAACAGAAAAAAAATTCTAAACTGTATATGGAAGTACAAAAGACCTAGATAGCCAAAGCTATATTAAACAAAAGGAAAAAAAAAAAAACACCTGGAGGAATCACATTATCTGACTTTAAATAATATTACAGAGCTATAGTAAACAAAATAGGATGGTACTGGCATAAAAAAAAAAAAAACACATATATCCATGGAACAGAATTGAAAACCCAGAAATAAATTTATACAACTACAGCAAAGTCAATTTTGACAAAAGTGCCAGGAATGTAACCAGGGAAAGGACAGTCTCTTCAATAAATGATGCCAGGAAAACTGGATATCCATATGCAAAAGAAGAAATTAGGCCCCATCTCATGCCATATACAAAAATCAAATCAAAATTGATTAAAGATATGAATCTAAGACCTCAAACTATGAAACGACTGAAAGAAAACATGCGGAAACTCTCCAGGAGATACGACTAAGCAAAGATTTCTTGAGTAATACCCCACGAGCACAGGCAACCAAAGAAAAATGAACAAATGGGATCACATCAACTTAAAAAGCTTCTGCACATCAAAGCAAAGAATCAACAAAGTAAAGAGACAACCCACAGGGTGAGCGCAAATATTTGCAAACTACCCATCTGACAAGGAATTAAACAGAATATATAAGCAGTTCAAACAACTTTGTAAGAAAATATCTAGTAATCTGATTTTAAAATGGGCAAAAGTTCTAAACAAAAATTTCTCAAAAGAAGACATACAAGTGATAAACTGGTATATAAAAAGGTGCTCAACATCATTGATCATCAGAGAAATGAAAATCAAACTTACAATGAGACACCATCTTAAACCAGGTAGAATGGCTTTTATCTAAAAGTCAGGCAATGACAAATGCTAATAAGGATGTGGAGAAAAGGAACCCTCACACACTGATGGTGGGAATGCAAATTAGTACAACCACTCTGGAGAACAGTATGGAAGTTCCTATAAAACTAAAAATAGAGCTATCATATGATCCAGAAATCCCACTACTAGATACATGGCCAAAAGAAAGGAAATCGGTATATGAAAGAAATACCTGCACCCCCATGTTTTTTGCAGCACTATTTACCATGGCCAAGATTTGGAAGCAACCTAAGTGTCCATCAACGGAATAATGGAGAAAGAAAATGTGGTACAGGTACACAAGGGAGTACTATTTAACCATAAAGAAGAATGAGATCCTATAATGTGCAACGACATAATCGATGAAGGTTAAAAGTATATGAGAGAGGCACTTTCTGGTGTCTCCCAGCAACCAGTGGGTGATATTTATGGAGCCATGGGAGAGATTCTTTACTACGTAGATATACTATTTTTAATCCTGGACATGCACATTTTCTTTGTTTTCTCTGGTTTGGATTTTTATAGGAAATATGTTATATCTTAGTCCTAAAACTCTAGAATAGTAGAATTAAAGATATTTTGTCCTGCTATCACCAAGTTCACTGACAAATATAATATAAAGAACACACCAATAGGAATCTGAAAATGCGGAATAGAAGAGAGGGAAACATTTGAAAGCCATACTTCAAAGCAACCCCAACAGAACAATTAGCAAGTTGTAAAAAACAATATTAAATCTGACCATACACCAACTAGCTGGTTCACAGAAATTATCATTTATTCAAATTCCTACCTCCAGACAATACCCCCTACCTCCATACAATAGGTATGCTGTAGATGAAATGTCCAGAATTTCTGTTTTGTTTGAGTCTGGGACAACCTCCTGGTCTCTCAAGCATCAGCTTTTCTGATGAAATCAAAAGCAGGACCCTATCAACACTGTCATGATGGAGCATCGGTAGCACATAACTGCCTCTCAGGTGTCCACGGTTTCACAAATGCTGCCTTGGTACTGGGCACTGAGTTTTCATCTAGGAAAGCTATCCTTTTTCTTCTATTCTATGGGGTAGCAATATTTCTTTCTGGAGAAGGAAACTCCTCTGAAAGGTGGAAATCTTAGCTTCATTTTCCAAGACTCACTGTGTTTAACAACAACCTCAGCCCTTGTTACAAAGTGAACCTGATGACATTTCATTTCTCATCCTTTCACCCCTCCCTGCCTACTCCCACACCTGCACGCTAAGACAGGCAAACACAACCAAGGGTCAATCTAGTCTCCCTTCTTCACAGAAGCATGTCTCCCTCTCTCCTACTCCCATGCAGCCATTCTATCCAAAATTATAATGAGCAAAATGACTTGGGTCATCTGTTTATCTCAGACAAGTTCTTTATACTCCTTATAATGCTGCTTAGTATAATATATCCATTTACATATTCAGCTTTTCAGATTCATATTCAGTTTTCAGTTTGCTGTAGAACAGCCCTTTTCTTTCTTTGTATTTTCTATATTATGTTACAACACAGACTCTAAGACCAGATTTCTATTATAACTTAGTTTGTAAGGCTAGTTATCACTCTGGATCTTTTAAAATTGTTTAGAATTTTATTTTCACTTTCCAGAGATTTGCTTATATCATCTAATTTACTATCATCACAGATTCAGTTCTTCTAAATATTTAGTATATCTAGAAATATACAAGAAAAATATTTACAAGTAAAATACACAAGAAAATTATCTCTAATTTACTATCATCACAGATTCAGTTCTTCTAAATATTTAATATATCTAGAAATATACAAGAAAAATATCTACAAGTAAAATACACAAGTAAATATCTAGTATATACAAGGAAAAAGCCTTGTTACACTGATGCTCTATAAAATCTTTTCAAGAAAAAATGTATGTTATTTGTATGATCATCACAGGTTTTGTTTTGGATTCTTAAAACTTGACACTAAGAAAGCTGTGTGCAGATGTCTTGATAAAAATTTTTATTTATACTGTGGAAATATTGTTTTTCCAAATAATACTTGAATTTTCCCATTCTTGCTCCAATTTTAAACAGGTTTGATGGACTAGGCATTAAACACTTCATCTTTTATTTTTTCCTCTTGTTTACAAAAGAAATTATGTTTCTGCTCATTTTGAAAGAAAGAACTTCAAGATGCTTTCCTGTGGTGACTTTTTGGGTCCAAGTATCTCCTAGCGAATGCCATAGAATTATGTTATCAACAAAACAGCTTTTCAGTACTGCGAGTAATTAGACCAAGTATAGACAATTTGAAAAGCTGGTAAAGACTACATTTGTAGAGAACTGAGAATTGTACTCCATTCTTCTCTTAAAAAAAGGATAATAATATTTTATGGGCCTCGGTAGTATATACCAGAATTTTAAAGTTCTATTTGTGATAATCCCCACCCTGAGTTATCAGAAAAGAGGAAAGCAAGTGTCAGTCTACATTTGGGAGAATTTCCTACAAATTTTATTATGCTTAGATGAACTTGGAATAAAAAAGTGGTATTACATATGTCTAGAGTTAAATGTTAAGTTTTGCTTTAAATGTATAATAAATAGGCAATGACTTTGCATGAGTCAGGACGCCTTGACCAAAGGAATGGTGTGATTTCTCTAAATAAGATAAAGCAATTGAGACAACACGAATTAAACCAACACTCTTCTCTATCTGAGGAATAAATTATCTTCCAGCTGCTGATGTAGAAGCGTTAAGTAATACCCCCATATTGAAATAAAGGGATGGTGAGGCAACATTAAGAACTTTTTTAAAGAGGTATGAGGCCCAGATACAGAATGAGGGTTATTTAGGGCATATCTTGCTTTTTGAGGTGATAATTTTGGACATAATTTAACTCCCCTAACATTTTCCATCAAAACAAGCCAAGCAAATATATCCAAATTGAATCCAGAGCTGCCAAGTCAGACTCTATGAGTGTTTACTATAACTGTCTGTCATCAACCACACCCTCATCAGAGAAAAGGCCACACCATTTGAGGATCTATTTTTCGATCTGGGAAGAATAGGGGAGATGTCATTAATAGCAAGTCTTTTTTTCTCTTCTTTGTCCAAAATCATCAATAAATGAATTATTTTTCTATTTTTAATGTTTTAACTGTTCAATTCCACCAAGTCATATGAGTAGACAAGAGTAAACCAAGGCAAATTTTTCACCTGGTCCAGAAGATATTTTGCTATTTAGTCTATTTAGATCACTCTCACCTTAGTCTTTTTCATCTGCTTACATATTATGGCATCTTCATAACCACCAATATTATATTCCCTAAATATTTTTGTAACAGATGTCTAAATGTTATAACGCAATAGTGTGACAAAATCATATTTCAAAATACAATACAATCAAAGCCCTCCCTTCAGGCAATCCATAATTTTGTCTTGTCCCTTGATCCTTTTTCCAGACCACTAGAGCACTGATAATTATTGTCTCGGGAAAGAGAGGTATGAAAAGAAAAATCAGGTTACCCCAGAAAAGATTTTGACAGTTTGAGTTCCTATTTCCAAAGAAAATTTAGTACTGAATAAAGTTTTAATTTCCTGAAATAGACACATTTCCTACCTCCTGAAATAAATATCTTAGGACAGAGACACAAGAATGGAATAATTAAGTATATAGACATGTGGACCCCCGAGAAATAAAGAACCCAGATCCTGATAAAACTCTCCCAACAAGTTTAGGGTGTCCGAGGATGGAAGGAGCTTACGATCTCCATTCCAAGGTAGTTTAGAGGTGGAAACAGTATCCATAGAAGAAATGGCATCAATTTGTGTGCTAGCAGATAATCCAGGTCAAGTGTAAAAAAAGACAGCGAAAGAGGTGGGGGCCAAGAGAACCAACTAGAGGGAGCTGGTGTGTGTCAATCTCATTGAGAAAAGAAAGGCTGGTGAGTGGACACTAGCTCATCTGAAAAATCCAGGTGGAGACACACTGGAATTCATCAGGAAACAGCATAACACATAGAGAACAGAGGAGAGCAAGACAAGACAACTGCCCACCCTGGGGGTGGCACAGAGTCAGGGGAGTCCTCCCACTGGGGAGAAACAGTGAGTAAGTGAGTCCCTGGGGACCCACACTTCTGCCATGGACTTTTGCATCCCTGGACTCAGGAGATCTCCCCCATGAGCTCCCCACTGGTGCCTCCAGGCTGACACGGAGAACCACGTGGAGTCTTGGCAGAGCCATACTCAGGCACACATGGAGTCCCAGGAGACTTGTATCCCCAGACACTCTGGCACCAGTGGCTGTAGCTCCTGCAGCAGTGGAGGCCAGACTTGCATGCCCCCAGTAAAGGGGCCAAATCCACGAGGCTGAGCAGTGAAACATTGCAGGCCTCATCTCAGCTGCACCTTGCAGGATAAGGCCTACTGTCCATTCCAGCCCCACCTGAGTTCCTGGGTCGGGAGCAGCTCTGTACTTCTCTGGGATGGAGCTCCCAGAGGGAGAGGCTGGCTGCCATTTTTGCTGCTCTGCAACCCTCCCTCTTTTTGCTCTTAGGCTTGGGAGGGGCAGGGATTAGGGACTAATGCTGACCCCCAACACAGCACAGTTTCCTTACAGAAAAGCGGGTAGGCTGTTTTCCATGTGGGTCCACACCCTTGCTACTTCTCACTGGGCAGGGCTTCCCAACCTAGGACCTCGGCAACCCCCGACCTGGGCTCGTGGGCCAGTAGCAGCTCTGTACTTTCCTGGGACAGAGCTCCCAGAGGGCAAGGCAGGTCACCATATTTGCTGCTCCACAGTCCTCATTCCTGTTGCCCTCAGGCTCAGGAGGGAATGTGGTGGTTGGAGACTGATGCAAACCCCCAGCACAGCACGGCAGCATTACAGAAAAGCAGCTAGACTGCTTTCTATGCAGGTCTCTGCCTCTGCTACTCTTTACTGCCCAGTGCCTCTGGACTTGGGTCCCTAGCACAACCACCTTGTCAATGCCTAACACTTCAGTCAGTGGTGAGAAAACCCCAGAGACAATCCACAACCTCTCTGTGACTGCAGCTCCTCTTGGGCTGGGGAGGAACAAAGGGCTTGGCCACTATGCAGGAACTCCAGCACACCACAGCCACAATATGGACAGAAGCCCAGTCTCTCTTTCCCGTGAGCCCCCACCTCTCACTCTTTACCAGGCAGTGCCCATGCTCCGGACCACAGAACAGCCACCCCATCTCCAGCTGAGCATTCTCACTGCTAGTGGCTTTGTGTTTCCTTAAGGAGGCGCTCCTACAGTCAACTAACAGCCACTCTGCCACTGCCACAGCAGTAGTTCTGCCCCTGCTGCCCTTGGACTGGAGAAGAAAGAGCCAAAGGTTTTACTCACTCTTCCAGGAGGACACAGTCATCATATAGAGAGAAGCCCAGACTGTCCTCCCTGTGAATCCTCAACCTCCCGTTCTTTACCCAGCTCAGGCCAGCAGTGCAGCCACCCCACTCCCTGGCTAGACATTCCCAGTAGCAGCAGTTTTGAGTTTCCCTCAGGTTGAGCACCCAGGGACAACCGAAAGTCCCTCTACCACTGCTGCTGCAGTGATATTGCCCTTGCTGCCCTCAGACTGAGGAGGGAGCAAAGACCCTGAGTGCTTTAGCCACACCTCCAGACAGCTGCATCACCCACAAGCTTGGTCCTACAATGCAGCCACCACACCCCAGGCTGACTGTACTGATTAGTAGTGGCTCTGTATTTTTCTGGGGTGGAGCACCAAGAGACAAGTGAAAGGCCATCTGCCACAGCCACAGCCAAGGTCCCTCCCCTTGTTGTGTCTAAGCTGGGGAAAGAACATAAAGCCTGAGCTTGCCCCAGAGCTACAATGTGTAGCCTGGGAGTGCCAAACAGATATACAGCCAGCAGTCAAGTGCAAAAGGAGCCCACACTTTCAGAGCACTGAGAAGGGGCACAACAATCCTTAGGAAATAGAGGAGACTGACGAAGAGTCTACCTACTGGCCATTCCAGTTAAGTGCCATCTGCTGGATCGCAGCCCAAACTTTACTATTAAAAACATTTTGCTAATATATTCTTCTGTGAAACCAAGGACAAGAGCTCAGTTACAAATAAAGGTCATGCACAAAACCTCACTCCTCTGAAAACATCTAAATAAACCAACTGACTGTACTCAAATTAGACAGTTGAAAGAACATCAGCGAACACAGATGAGAAAGAACCAGTGCAAGAACTTTGGCAACTCAAAAAACAAGTGTCTTCTTTCCCCCAAACAACTGTACTAGTTCCCTAGCCAGGATTCTTAACTCAGCTGAAATGGTTGAGATGAAAGAAATAGAATTAAGAATACGGGTAGGAATGAAAATCATTGAGAATCAGGGAGGAAGTCAAAATCCAAACCAAGGAAACTAAGGATTACAATAAAACAATACAGGAGCTGGTAGATGAAATGGCCATTATAAGAACAAACCAAAATGATCTGATAGAGCTGAAAAACACACTACAAGAGTTTTATATTGTGATTGCATTAACAGCAGAAGAGACCAAACTGAGGAAAGAATCATAGAGCGTGAAGACTGGCTCTCTGAACTAACTAAGAAGGACAAAAATAATAATTAAAAAAAGAATAAAAAAGAATGGACAAAACCCCTGAAAAATATGGGATTATGTGAAGAGACCAGATGTACCCCTCATTGGCGTCACTGAGGGAAATGGGGAAAAAGCAGGCAACTTGGAAAACATATTTCAGGATATTGTCCATGAAAACTTCCCAATCTCACTAGAGAGGCCAATATTAAAATTTTAAAACTGCAGAGAACTGCAAGATACTATATAAGAAGACAGTCCCCAAGACACATAATTATCAGATTCTCTTTCATTCTTTTTAAAATGAAAGAAAAAAAATAAAGGCAGCTAGAAAGAAAGAGCAGGAAACCTACAAAGAGAACCCATCAGGCTAACAGTGGACCTTTCAGCAGAAACCCTATAAGACAGAAGAGATTGGGGGCCTATGTTCAGCATTCTTAAATAAAAGAATTTCAACCCAAGAATTTCATGTCCAGTGAAACTAAGCTTCATAAGCAAAAAAGAAATAAAATACTTTTCAGACAAGCAAATTCTAAGGGAATTTATTACAACCAGGCCTGCCTTATAAGAGCTCCTGAAAGGAGTGCTACATGTGAACAGCCACTACAAAAACACACTTAAATACACAGATCTCTAACACTATAAAGCAATGACATAAGTCTACATAATATCCAGCTAACAATATGATGACAGGCTCAAATTCACACACATCAATATTAACACTGAATGTAAATGGGCTAAATGACACAATTTAAAGCTGGATAAAGAAGCAAGAACCAACATTATGCTGTCTTTAAGAGGCCCATCTCACATGCAATGACATCCATAGGCCCAAAGTAAAGGGTTGGAGAAAAGTCCACCAAGAAAACAGAAAATAGAAAAAGCTGAAGTTGCTATCCAAATTTCAGACAAAAAGAGACTTTAAATCAACAAACATCACAAAAGACAAAGATGAGCTTTATATAATGGTAAAGGATACAATGCAATAAGAAGATCTAAATATCCTAAATATATATGCGTCCAACACAGGAGCACCCAGATTCATAAAGCAAGTTCTTACAGACCTACAAAGAGACTTCTATTTCCACACAATAGTGGGACATTTCAATACACCATGGACAGTAGTAGACAGATGATCGAGGTGACAAAGTAAAAAAGATATTTAGGACCTGAATTCAACACTTGAACAAATGGACATAATAGACATCTATAGAACTCTCCACCCAAAAACAACAGAATATACATACTTCTCATCACCACATGGCACATACTTTAAAATTGACCACACAATTGGACATCAAAACAATCTGTAACAAATTGAAGAAAACTAAAATCACACCAACCACAGTCTCTGAACATGGTGCAATAAAAACAGAAATCAATACTAAGAAAAACATTCAAAACCATACAATTACATGGAAATTAACCACTTGTTCCTCAATTATCTCTGGGTAAACAATAAAATTAAGGCAGAAATAAAATATTTCAAACTAATGAAAACAAAGATCCAGCATACCAGAATCTCTGGGGCACAGCTAAAGCAGTGTTAAGAAAGAAGTTTATAGCACTAAATGCCCACATTAAAAAAGTCAGGAAGATATCAAATGAACAATCTAGCATCACATCTACAGGAACTAGAGAAACAAGAGCAAACCAAACTCAAAGCTAGCAGAAGACAAGAAATAACCAAAATCAGAGCTGAACTGAAGGAAACTGAGATGCAAAGACCATATAAAAGATAAATGAATTTAGGAATTATCTTAGTTATTTGAAAGAATTAATTAGATAGATGGATGAATAGCTAGACAAATAAGAAAAAAAAGAGAAGATCCAACTAAACACAATCAGAAAGGACTGACTGAATGAAAAAAGACATTACCACTGACCCCACAGAAATATAAAAGAACACTCAGAGACTATGAACACCTCTGTGTACACAAGCTAAGAAACCCAAGAGGAAATGGATACATTCCTGGAACCATTCAACCTCCCAAGTTTGTGTTAAAAAGAAACTGAATCCCTAAACAGACCAACAATGAATTTTGAAATTGAATCAGTAAATAAAGAGCCTACCAACTAGGAAAAGCCCAGGACCAGATAGATTCACAGCCAAATTCTACCACATGTATAAAGAAGAGCTGGTACCATCCCTACTGAAACTATTCCAAAAAATTGAGGAGGAGGCATCCCTCCCTCACTCTATGAGGCCAAAATCATCTTGATACCAAAACCTGGCAGAGACACAACAACAACAAAAAAGAAAACTTCAGGCCAATATCTTTGATGAACACAGATCCAAAAATCTTCAACAAAATACTGGCAAACAGCACATTGAAAAGCTAATCCACCACAATCAAGTAGGTTTTATGCCTGGGATGCAAGGTTGGTTCAATACAGGCAAATCAACAGAAGTGATTCACCACAGAAACAGGACTAAAAACAAAAACTATATGATCATCTCACTAGATGCAGAAAACGATTTCAATAAAATTCCACATACTTTCATGTTAAGAACGCTTAACAAACTAGGCATTGAAGGAACATACTTTAAAATAATAAAAGCCATCTATGACAAATGCACAGCCAATGTCACACTGAATGGGCAAAAGCTGGAGGCATTCTCCTTGAAAAGAGAAACGAGATAAGGATGTCCTCTCTTATTCCCACTCATCATAGTAATGGAAGTCCTGGCCAGAGCAATAAAGCAATAGAAAGAAAGAAAACCCACCCAATTAGGAAGAGAGGATGTCAAACTACCCTTGTTTGCAGATGATATGATTCTACACCTAGAAAACCCCATAGTCTTTGTCTGAAACTCCTTGATCTAATAAACAACTTCAGCAAAGCTTCAGGATACCAAATCAATGTACAAAAATCAATAATAGCATTCCTATGTACCAACAACATCCAAGCTGAGGGCCAAATCAAGAATGCAATCCCATTTGCAATAGTTACACAAAAAAGTACCTAGGAATACAACTAACCAGGGTGGTGAAAAATCTCTACAATGAGAATTTAAAATATTGCTCAGTGAAATCAAAGATGACAGAAACAAACTGAAAAACATTCCATGCTTGTGGATAGAAAGAATCAATATCATTAAAATGGCCATACTGCCCAAAACAAAGTACAGATTCAATGCTATTCCTATTAAACTACCAAAGACATTATTCACAAAACCAGAAAAATGTATTCTAAAATTCATATCAAACCAAAAATGAGCTTGAATAGCTAAGACAATCCAAAGCCAAAAGAAAAAAGCTGAAGATATCACATTTCTTGACTTCAAACTATGCTACAATGCCACGGTAACCAAAATGGCATTGTCCTGGTACAAAAGCAGACATATAGACCAATGGAACAGAATAGAGATCCCAGAAATAATGCTGCATACTTATAAGCATCTGATGTACAACAAAGTAAATAAAAACAAGCAATGGAGAATGGACTCCCTATTCAGCAAATGATGCTGGGATAACTGGCTATACATATGTAGAAAAATGAAACTGGACCCCTTCCTTACACCATGTACAAAAATCAACTCAAGACGGATTGAAGACTTCAATGTCAAACCTAAAACTATAAAAACACGAAGATAACCTCGGAAATGTCATTCTGGACATAAGCCCTGGCAAAGATTTCATAACAGAGATGCCAAAAGCAATTTTAACAACAGCAAAAATTGACAAGTGTGACTTAATTAAACTAAAGAGCTTCTGCATAGCAAAAACAAAACAAAACAAAACAAAACAAAAAAACTATCAACAGAGTAAACAGGCCACCTATAGAATGGGTGAAAATGCTTACAAACTATGCATCTGACAAAGGTCAAATATCCAGAATCTATAAGGAACTTACAAATCAACAAGCAAAAAGCAAACCTCCCACTTAAAAAGTGGGCAAAAGATATGAACGCACACTTTTCAGAAGAAGACATACATATGGTCAACAAGGATATGAAAAAATGCTCATCATCACTAATCATGAGAGCAATGCAAATCAAAACCACAGTGAGATACCATCTCACACCAATCAGAATTGCTATTAAAAAGTAAAAAAGAAAAAAAAACATGCTGGTGAGGTGGAGGATAAAATGGAACAAACCAGTTTGATGATTTCTCAAGGAACTCAAAGCAAAATGACCATTTGACCCAGCAATCTCATTTTTAGGTATATACCCAAAGATAAATAAATTGTTGTACCATAAAGACACATGCACATGTATCATTAGTATCATGCTATTCACAGTAAAAAAGACATGAGATCAATCAACCTAAATGCCCATCAATGGTAGACTAAATAAAGAAAATGTGGCACATATATGCCATGGAATAACTATGCAGCCATAAAAAAGAATGAGATCATGTTCTTTGCAGCAACATGGATGCAACTAGAAGCCATTATCCTAACTGAACTAACATAGGAACAGAAAACCAAATACTGCATGTTCTCACTTAGAAGCTGAAGGTAAATGTTGAGTACATAGGGACACAAAGATGGGAACAACATACATTGGGGGCTGCTTGAGGGTGGACAGGTGGAGGAGAGTGAGGATAAAAAAACTACCTATAAGGTACTATGTTCATCACCTGAGTGGCAAAATAATCTGTAAAGTCAAACCCTGTGACACACAATTTACCTGTATAACAAACCACACATGTATCCATGAACCTAAATTAAAACTTTAAAGAAAGAAAAGTGTTGGAAATTACTCAGAATCATTTGAATTACTCACCTGACCATTCCCTAAACCTTTTGAATTAAAATAATAATATGTTTTCAGTTACAAGACACAACATATGTTAAGATGTAGCATTTATTTTATTTTATTTTTTGAGATGGAGTTTCACTTTTGTTGCCCAGGCTGGAGTGCAGTGCTGTGATCTCAGCTCACTGCAACATCCGTCTCCCGGGTTCAAGCGATTCTCCTGCCTCAGCCTCCTGAGTAGCTGGGGTTACAGTTGTGTGCCACCATGCCTAGCTAATTTTTTGTATTTTTAATAGAAGTGGGGTTTCATCATGTTGGCCAGGCTAATCTCAAACTCCTGACCTCAGGTGATCCACCCACCTTGGTCTCCCAAAGTGTAGGGATTACAAGCATGAGCCACCATGCCCAGCCAAGATATAACATGTATTTATCAAAGTTTTATGAGTTACAATAGCAAAGACATGGAATCGACATAGATGCTCATCAACAGTGAATTAGATAAATACAAGGGGGTACATATACACCACGGAATACTATGCAGCCATAAAAAAGAATAAAATCATGTCCTTTGCAGTAACATAGATACAGCTTGAGGCCGTTATCCTAAACAAATTAATTCAGGAGCATAAAATCAAATACTGCATGTTCTCACTTCTAAATGGTAACTAAATATTGGGTACTCCTGGACATAAAAATAGCCACTGAAAATTAATAGACAGAAATTGGGTGGGGTAGGAAGTGAAGAAGCGGGGGTTGAGAAACTAATTATTGGGTACTATATTCACGATCTGGTTGACAAGGTCATTCACATCCCAAACCTCAGCATCATGCAATACACTTATGTAACAAATGTGAACATGTAATGCCTGAATCTAAAATAAAATATGAAAATGTAAAATAAGACACTAAAGAAAGAAAAGGTAGTGGAATACTTCCGTGTTTCACTGTGATTGAAGAATTATTAAAAAAAAATAAAATCCGTACCCCAAAATTTTATGGTCAAGAACATTAACCTACTGGAAAAATACAGTTATACTAATTATGTATTGGTGAAATCTTTTTTCACATCATTACTTTGTTGTCTAAGAAAACCAATAGCATATGGCTAGCTATTTAGCAGGATAACAATCATACTACAACCTAAGAAAAGTGATGATTTCTTCCATCATTTCAAATAAAAGAAAATCTTATTTGTAGTCCCTATAATATGAGAATTGTAGAAAAGTTGCCTATGACCTTCTTTTCCTTAGGACCCTGGATACATACAGTCTTCTACTAAGGTCCCTCAGAGACATTTGTGTTGCACATGCAGAATCTGAATGATCTCACATAATAGCTTTGCTATTGTAGTACTGGCCACTAAAAAAAATAAAAATAAAAATAAAGAAAAAGGGAGTAATCCTCAGGAACTTTTATTTTTAGGAATAAATATATCTGCACTTTCCCACAGTCTTCAGGTAACCAACAGAATCCAAATGATATGGAATTGTTAGTAATTTATCATAGGTAAATTCTGCTAAACAATTCACCTTAAACACGTAATGGACTTTAACTATAATCACTTCAAAAGAACAAATGAAAAGGCATTCATGGGAACAAAATACAACCTGAAAATATAATACTGGCCAAGATTAAGTGAACATAGATGCCTAGAGTTATCTGCATGATCTCCAGGATTAGATAACCTAACAAAGTTGGTAAGTCATGTAACTTTGATCCCACTCAGCTCTTACACATTTTAGCGACTATATGAAGCATGAATAGTATCATCATGTAGTAGACAATATGTGGTTGCCAATATTTCATTCCAATCCTATGGTATGATCCTGCAACTAAACATTTATTAAAAATGTCCACATCTTTCCACATTTTTCTATCTAAGCCCACAGATTTCATTGTTTTTTAACATAGAAACTTGATATCTATAGTCACTTGGTAAAATCTGAGCCATAATTATCAATTATATTTTTGGGGGTAGAACATAGATACAACTGTGAATAAAATATAAATCAAAACATGTATACTAAAGTTAAATTGTTTATTCAATTAATTACTCATATTCATCTATTTTATTCATGGTCATTGAAATACTCTATAGACTTCTTTGCAAGTGCTTCATTTATCTTATAGATCTTCTGTCTTTTTCCTCCCTCCACTGCCCTTGCTCTGTGCAGGTATCTCTATTCCTTTCTGACCAGCCCTTTTTCATCATTCCAAGTCTAATCAGGAAGCAGAAAAAAACACTTTAAGTAAGACTTTTTTAAGTTTCTATTTTCTTCCCTTACCAAAACAAAAATTTTTACAATGTACCATGATAGTGAATGAACTTTTACTTTATATTGCCTAAGAAATTATTGTCATGTAAAGTCATTTTTTAGTAATATACTCATTTAGTAAAGTAACTTGAGGATTTTTGTATATGTATCTTTGAAATTGAAGTAAATTTCTCAATATGGGATTCAGATGTCTTGTATAAGAAACATCTGTGTACTTTTCTCAAATGCTGATGTTTATGATGGTCCCCATGGGACAGGTCCTTCTTTAGGGAAGGAGTAGAGAAATCTGAAAGTTTAAGATGACGCTCAGAGGATCATTGTACGTACTACTATTTGAGAACTGATCAACTTACAGTACTTCTTCTCATATCTACTTTTGTCTCTTAAAAATCACTAGAAATTCAAAAAGTTAAAAATGCCATGCTCTTTCAGGCAATCATCTGGCACAGAGTATTATAATAAATGGGATAACAAATCCAGAAAGGTTAACAAAGTCCCCAAGGTCATAGAGCTTAAAAAGGGTTGAGCCAGAATTTAACCTCAATTCCATCTAACTTGGAAGCTTATTTCATTCCAGAGGTTTGGGCCCTAAATTAATTTTAGGGCCTAAGAACTCTTGGCCCTTCAGAGTCATATATAAAATTTTTTTAGTTGAAGGATTTGTACCAAATAATTATGCCTGATGCTGTGGAATTTGAACTAAAATCTAGTCTAGAGAGGTTACGACTGGATGGAAGTCACAGAGCTGATGCAGACTCAAATTTCCATGGTCTTTGTACACATATTTACTGCCTCTTTCAAATTTATCTTTTATAGTCAAAAATATAGTTATTTCTTATGTATTCATAAATATTTCCATTGGAAAATCTATGTTCTGGGTCTGGTACCACTGTGTCATTAGGAATTGTTATCAAAACATATTATAGGTATAATAGAAGGAACAAAACCTGCATGTAGAGAGAGCAAAGCAGGCAACCAGAAGTCATCTCTAGCCCTTACCTTTACAATCACTGTGACAGTAGCAATACCAGGTGGCATTGTTCCATAAATATCAAAGGCCTCTACCAGAAAAGTGATACTTGCTTCTTGGTCTGGAAATGCCTCATAATCTAAACTCCTTAAAAGCGATAGCTCTCCTGTAAATGGATGTAGTGCAAAAAAGTGCTTCACTTCTGGGCTTCTTATCCGGTAAGACACATTTGCTCCAAGGTCGACATCTTTGGCCTGTAATAAGCAGAAGAATAGTTTTATTAGTGACGTTACCAAAATAAAGAAATGCAGGAAGGATGGAAGTCATGTGTTAGTGCCTAGGACAGCAACAATTTAACGAGGACAAAAAGACACGTTTTTTGTTTTTGTTTTTTAAAAAAGCACATTATTTAATAATTTACCAGGGAAGAGAAGGAGGGATGGGGGAGAGAAAGATGGAGGCAGGGAGGAAAGGAGGGAGACAGTGAGAGGGAGAGTCAGAGAGAGAGAGAGAGGGATCTTTCTATAAGACTTTGTCATTGTTGATGTTATTACTGTATCTGTTTAACTTGAAAAATCACTAAATGAATTATATCACAGTAAAAAAATAAATATTGTCTTAAATGACTGTTTCTTATTTTCTGCTGATTTGATAATCATGAACAAATATTTTAAATAAAAATAAATACTGAGTGATTTCCATAAACATAATAGATGGCTAAAGTACTATAAGAAAACTAAGAAAATATAAGTAGTAATTATTTGTCACAGGGATCCTATAATACATTTCTAGAGATCACTCTACCATATTTCCTTTGATTTAACTAGGATTTGAGTAGTAGTTACGCACAAGGTGCTGTAGAGAGCACCAAAATGAATCCAGACACAATTACTGCCCTACAGGTTATGGTCTCAGAGAAGAAACAAGACACAAATACTAAAATAGAAAGGAAAAAAATGTGACATGCTATCTAAAAGATGTTCTAAATTGGGAACGATATCCTTTAGCTGAAAGGATGGGTTTTCATGGGAGTCTTGTAGAATGGCTATTTCACTCAGCAGTACAGACTGGCAAATGCACCTCAGGTACAGAAAACCGAATGGAGCAAGAATGAAAATGGGGAAGATCCAGAGTATGCTATAATGTGCATTTTTAAATGCAAACACCTCCTATGTGAACCTCAGCCTTGGTCTCCTCCAATCAATTATTGACTTAACAATCAGAAAGATGCTATTAAAGCATACATTTTATTATGTGATTTTTCCTGCTTAAAATCCCCTGGTTTTTAATTCAATTTTCACTCAACGCCATTATCCTTAACATGGTAAGAGCCACTACATTTTCTAGACCTTTAGCCCCTCACCCCTCACACTTTCCCGTCTGCCATGATTTTGACCAGGCTTTTTTCCCCCAACTACTTTGAACAATCTTTCTCCCTTTTCTGCTTGGATAGCTCTTACTTGTCCCTCAGTTCACCATTTAGAAATAAGTTTCTCTAGCAAATATTCTCTTTGCCTTAAGATTAGGTTAGGAGCTCCACCTCTATTACCTAGGCCCTTTGTACTGACGACCTACGTTTTAACGACTAATTTTCTTGACTGATTGCTAAACCAGCCTGAAAACTCGAAGAAAGCAGTAAATTTGTTTTGTTCACCTTTGTATCCCCAAAGTCTTTGCATCCCCTAGGACAGCATGAATTTAACGACACCAGCAGGAGACTTGGCATATTATACATACTGAAGACATGTTTGTTAAATAAATAAATTAACTAATTAATTAATTGACAGATGAATGGTGGAATAGATGAAGGAATAATGGTTCTCTCCCTGGCCAGTATTTGCCTTATTTAGATTTGTTAATGTTTATTGCTGAGTTCAATTATGGAAGGGATACAGAGTCTGGAAAACTATGCTAAAAACATTCAAGTTGTGGACTGCAGGTGGAAAAATGGCTACTTTATTTTTTTTTCCAAAACATACCTTATAGACCAACTGAGTCAGTATTAAATGAGGTGGTTGCTTAAAAATGCAGATTTATGGATCAGCCTAATCCACTGAATCAAAATGTTCAGGACTGTGTAATTTATAGTTAAAAACTTAAAAAAGAGGCTTGATACAGAGATGTCATTAAAAAGGAGAGTTAGATTACCAGAAGATGACTTTTGTGTATTGAATGTGAAAACAATACAGAATAATGGGTATAAACAATATTTGTAAAATAGAGGGGAAACCAATTTGTAACTCTCTATATTTTTTCTGTGTGTGCACATTTATGTTATATATATATAACCCACACAAATTCATATATATATATATATGTATTTTTTGACATTTGTGTGAACACAAAGATAAATGTGAAATAAATTTAATGCTGAGTACTCTGGAGGCACAATGTGGGAGATTATTAACTTTTGCTTCATAAACTATTGTATTGTCAACTGGTGGAATAAACAGAATATTACTTTTGTAAATTAAAAAACTATTAAAAAGTATATTTTTAATTTCTTACAAATAGATCTTTCTGCCCTTAATTTTTGGGATATCTTTAAAGTAGGCTTGCCACATAAAATACAATATGCAATATTGGAGAAATAATAAAAATTTATTCATTGTTTATCTGAAATTAAAATCCAGCTTGGTGTGTTGTATTTTCACTTGCTAATTTTGGCAAACAAACCCTAATAGCAAATCTCCTAATATCGGATTCATGTAATAAATGCTTTTTCCACACACCTCTATTTGAAGGATGGTAGTCCCAGCTGGCAAATTCTCTTCAACAAGGACAGTGTATGTTGAATTGGTGAACACAGGACTGTTATCATCAATGTCCAAAACCTTGATGGCCAGGGTTAGAGTTGAATGACGAGGGTGTACTGCTCCATCTGTTGCCACAACAACAAGTTCATAGTAGTCCCTGACTTCTCTGTTAAGCTTCACTGCTGTGTAAATGCTCCCATTAGATGTGATACGAAAAAGATTATTAAAGTTACCCAAACTGTAGTGCACTTGACCATTTATTCCAGCATCAGGGTCTGTTGCCTATTAAATAAAACAAAAAAACAAAAAAATTCACATAAGTTTTGACGGGCTACTGTAAATGAAGGTAACAGTTAACAAATTATGGTATTTTTCTAACGAAATATTATTTGGCTCTCTAAGGAGGAAATGACAATGACAATACAATGCAAAATTTAAAACATGAAAAATATTATACTTTAATATTCTTCATTTAAAACTAACATAACAAAAACGGATAATGTCATTAGCAATAACAATACCATGTTATGACAGAAAACTCATAAAAATACTGAATCTTTGTGTCTTATGATTTTAATAGGTTTTGAATTCTAAAGTGAGAAAAAATTTTGTTTGTAATTCATTTAACATAGTCTGCTGAGTGACAATTTAAGATTACATAGGTTTTTGCTCACTTTATATATTCATTTTATATTTATATGTTTAGTAATAATATTGTTATGCATTGTGTTTGTTTATAATAAATAATATTTTATTATGTTATGCTGTTATTTATGTGATAATGTTTATTATAATAAACATTAATCATATTTATCATAAATAATATTTATAAGTATAACCTGACTTAATCCTCATGATGTTGTTATCAGTAAATATTATTAATCTCATTTTACAAATGAGAACACTGTGGCTTGTGGAAGGTTACACAAGAAAGAAATATCTCAGTGTCCCAGTTCTTAACACAATACTTCATATATAAAAGTACTTAACAAATGCTTGTGGAATTAATGAACATTAGATGAAATAAAACAGATTTGAAACTAAATCTGTTCCAAAAGTCAAACAGGATTAAAACTACAGTAACTGTAATGTACGTGCAAGGGACTCTTTTTCAACATTAGAATATACTTCTCTGCATAAGTAAGAATGTTTGATACCATAATATACTTATATTTACTGAAAATTTGAAGTCATGTAAAATCACTTTGCATCAAATAAAATGAGAAAATATTGAGTAAATATTCATCAAATGAAATGTAATAAGAATTAATCTTAGCTAAAACTCAATTGTAATACTAATTATGAATCTCACTATCAGCTACTGTATATTTTGTTTTGAAAAGTTCCATGTAAAAGAAACTGAAATAAATCTTAGAAACCGTAAAATATTATAAAATTATGCCCCAAACTGTCAACAAGGAAAGGAAGGAAAACAAGACACTTGGCTGCCTTATGAGCCAGGGACACAAAAATCACTCGAGGTCCATAAAGCGTGGAACGCAATATGATGTATTTTAACAGCGCATATGCAGTGGTATATCCAGTTTTACAGGCAATGGTAAAGCATGCAGAATGGGGATGCTGAATATTTGCGCCTTCTTTGAAACAAGAATGTCTAAGATGTGAAAATCATGTTTACAACAGTGCTCCTATATGTCATAATGCCAAGCATTTCAGCAGGATTTGTCTCTTTGACTCATCAAAACACAACTGCCCCTGGGAGTTTAACATCTCTGAGGTTTAATTCTGAGAAAAGATAGAAGAATTGCAGAAATACCTGAAGAGAAAAAATATGGTGACAGAGTAGAATAGTTTGTTGATATAGTTTTTTTTACTTTTATACTTTGCCTAGAATTTGTCTTACGAATTATTGACAAATCAGTCAAGCCGATCATTCTAGTGAAAACAACAAACACTGCCTTCTCCCTTTTTCACCAAAAATAGAGGGTGAACTCTTTTTTTGGTCTGAAATTACTCATCAAGTAAATAGATAAAATTGTAAGCCAAGAACAAAATATAAATATGTTTTGTTTCATAATAATAATACCCTTAAAAATTTCAGTCACTTTTTCTGTCTATGGAATATCTTAAGATCAAAAAAACTAATCATTTATGCAATTAGAAATTTAAATGACTCTTGTTCAAGTTGTTTTTATTGACCCATATAATTGAATATTTATTATGGTAGAATGGCTCAATTTGACTGATGTGGCTGTGTGTCTGTGTGTTTTATACATGTCCAGCTGCTTAACTATATATCCACTAGGAAACATATCTAAACATATCTAGATTAGTTTTGTTTTTGCTCCCATAGCAAATTATCACACATTTAGCAGCTGACACAAAACAAGTTCACTATTTTAAAGCTCTATAGGTCAAAAATTCAAGATGGTCTCACCAGGGCTATGTTTCTTTCTGGAGACTCTAAGGAGAAACAACTTCTTTGCTCATTCAAGTTGTTGACAGAATTCAGTTGCTAGAGTTTGTAGAACTGAGATCCCCACTTCCTTGATGGTTGTCATGTGAGGACCAATGCCGGTTTCTAGAGGTCCCCATATCCCTTGGTTCGTGACACATTTCAACCATTTTTTTTTTTTTTTTGAGACCAAGTCTTACTCTGTTGCCCAGGCTGGAGTGCAGTGGTGCGATCTCGGCTCACTGCAACCTCCGCCTTCTGGGTTCAAGCAATTCTCCTGCCTCAGCCTCCTGAGTAGCTGGGATTACAGGCACCAGCCACCACGCCCAGCTAATTTTTGCATTTTTAGTAGAGACCGGGTTTCACCGTGTTGGTCAGGCTGGTCTCAAACCCCTGACCTTGTGATCCACCCACCTCGACCTCCCAAAGTGCTGGGATTACAGGTGTGAGCCACTGCGCCCGGCCATTTCCTCCATTTTTAAAGCCAGCAATGGTGGTCAAGCCCCTCACATTTTTTGAATCCCTCCCTCCATCTTTTTCCACTTTATCTTTCTGACCTACTCTTCAGTCATCCTCCTTCACTTTTAAGGGCATGTAAGATTACATTATGCTCCCTTGGACAATCCAGGATAGTATCCCCATCTCAGCATTTTTAACCTTGATATATGTGTGTGCACATGTGTGCAAGTGTGTGTATACTGCCATATATAAATATATAGCAATCTATATTTTAGGATGGGATTTCTTTCTTTTTTTTTTTTTTTTGAAACAGGTCTTGCTCTGTCACCCATGCTGGTGTGCAGTGGTGTGATCTAGGCTCACTGCAACCTTCACCTCCCAGGCTCAAGCAATCCTCCCACCTCAGCGTCCTGTGCAGCTGGCACGACAAGCACATGCCCCCAGCCCTGGCTAATTTTTTGTATTTTTATTAGAAACGGGGTTTCCTCTTGTTGCCCAGGTCAGTCTTGAACTTCCGGGCTCGAGCGATCCTCCCCCTTTGGCTTCTCCAAGTGCTGAGATTACAGGCATGAGCCATCTCACCTGGCCAGATAGGAGTTTTTAGAGAAAATATCCAAGCAGATATTCATTAAGCAGACTGACAGTAAATGCTAAATGGGGCATCCTCACCAATAGAGTTTCAGAATTTTAAATAATCAGTTTAAACTGGTATAAATTACGATATGTCAAGTACACACACATTTTGACTGAATCTATGACAACTTAATTCACTGAATTCAAAGCTACCATGACAAGAAGTATATTTGATGCTTATGGAAAAAAAGACTACAATATCTTTGGCTCTGTTTATATGCTGGATTACATTTATTGATTTGCGTATATTGAACCAGCTTTGCATCCCAGGGATGAAGTCCACTTCACAATAGATGCAGAAAAAGCATTTGACGAAATTCAACAACACTTCATGCTAAAAACTCTCAATAAATTAGGTATTGATGGGACGTATTTCAAAATAATAAGAGCTATCTATGACAAACCCACAGCCAACATCATACTGAATGGGCAAAAACTGGAAGCATTCCCTTTGAAAACTGGCACAAGACAGGGATGCCCTCTCTCACCACTCCTATTCAACATAGTGTTGGAAGTTCTGGCCAGGGCAATTAGGCAGGAGAAGGAAATAAAGGGTATTCAATTAGGAAAAGAGGAAGTCAAATTGTCCCTGTTTGCAGACGACATGATTGTATATCTAGAAAACCCCATTGTCTCAGCCCAAAATCTCCTTAAGCTGATAAGCAACTTCAGCAAAGTCTCAGGATACAAAATCAATGTACAAAAAGCACAAGCATTCTTATACACCAATAACAGACAGAGAGCCAAATCATGAGAGAACTCCCATTCACAATTGCTTCAAAGAGGATAAAATACCTAGGAATCCAACTGACAAGGGATGTGAAGGACCTCTTCAAGGAGAACTACAAACCACTGCTCAAGGAAATAAAAGAGGATACAAACAAATGGAAGAACATTCCATGCTCATGGGTAGGAAGAATCAATATCGTGAAAATGGCCATACTGCCCAAGGTAATTTACAGATTCAATGCCATCCCCATCAAGCTACCAATGCCTTTCTTCACAGAATTGGAAAAAACTACTTTAAAGTTCATATGGAACCAAAATAGAGCCTGCATCGCCAAGTCAATCCTAAGCCAAAATAACAAAGCTGGAGGCATCACACTACCTGACTTCAAACTATACTACAAGGCTACAGTAACCAAAACAGCATGGTACTGGTACCAAAACAGAGATATAGATCAATGGAACAGAACAGAGCCCTCAGAAATAACGCTGCATATCTACAACTATCTGATCTTTGACAAACCTCAGAAAAACAAGCAATGGGGAAAGGATTCCCTATTTAATAAATGGTGCTGGGAAAACTGGTTAGCCATATGTAGAAAGCTGAAACTGGATCCCTTCCTTACACCTTATACAAAAATCAATTCAAGATGGACTAAAGACTTAAACGTTAGACCTAAAACCATAAAGACCATAGAAGAAAACCTAGGCATTACCATTCAGGACATAGGCATGGGCAAGGACTTCATGTCTAAAACACCAAAGGCAATGGCAACAAAAGCCAAAATTGAGAAATGGGATCTAATTAAACTAAACAGCTTCTGCACAGCAAAAGAAACTACCGTCAGAGTGAACAGGCAACCTACAAAATGAGAGAAAATTTTTGCAACCTACTCATCTGACAAAGGGCTAATATCCAGAATCTACAATGAACTCAAATTTACAAGAAAAAAACAAACAACCCCATCAAAAAGTGGGCGAAGGACATGAACAGACACTTCTCAAAAGAAGACATTTATGCAGCCATAAAACACATGAAAAAATGCTCATCATCACTGGCCATCAGAGAAATGCAAATCAAAACCACAATGAGATACCATCTCACACCAGTTAGAATGGCAATCATTAAAAAGTCAGGAAACTACAGGTGCTGGAGAGGATGTGGAGAAATAGGAACACTTTTACACTGTTGGTGGGACTGTAAACTGGTTCAACCATTGTGGAAGTCAGTGTGGCGATTCCTCAGGGATCTAGAACTAGAAATACCATTTGACCCAGCCATCCCATTACTGGGTATATACCCAAAGGACTATAAATCATGCTGCTATAAAGACACATGCACACATATGTTTATTGTGGCATTATTCACAATAGCAAAGTCTTGGAACCAACCCAAATGTCCAACAATGATAGACTGGATTAAGAAAATGTGCCACATATACACCATGGAATACTATGCAGCCATAAAAAATGATGAGTTCATGTCCTTTGTAGGGACATGGATGAAACTGGAAATCATCATTCTCAGTAAACTATCGCAAGAACAAAAAACCAAACATCTCATATTGTCACTCATAGGTGGGAATTGAACAATGAGATCACATGGACACAGGAAGGGGAATATCACACTCTGGGGACTGTTGTGGGGTGGAGGGAGGGGGGAGGGATAGCATTGGGAGATATACCTAATGCTAGATGACGAGTTAGTGGGTGCAGCGCACCAGCATGGCACATGTATACATATGTAACTAACCTGCACAATGTGCACATGTACCCTAAAACTTAAAGTATAATAATAATAATTAAAAAAAGACTACAATATCCCCCAAAAAGCTACTCTAAAAATTTTAAGGTGACTGAAACACACATCTAATGGAAACAAAGGGAATAGAATATAAAATGCAGAGCTATTTCCTTATCTATTCCTATATCCCCATTAAATTAAGGAGCATAAATAAGGTGATGTAAGTTAAGCAACATGAGCTGGCTAAGCAAGGCAGTTTTACTTCTTTACTATTCTAGGTGAACATGTAGATGTTAAACAAGATAACCAAACATAGAATCCCTTATTATCAGCAGTACTGTCAAGAACTTTGCATTGATGTTTCATATTTAGTCAAGCAGCTCAGTGTATGATGCTATAATGAAACATATATTTTCCTAGAAATCAATTAAAAGTTAATTAAATTTGTTAATAAAAATAACACATCTCTTTTCCCCTTGTACTACATCAAAGCAATAAACAGTAATAGCTGCAACTTTATAATCGTCTGTCCATGGTTAACACATTTTTGTAATATACACCTTACTATGGGGCCTGATTTGTGGCTACTAATTTGTGAATGCATATTGCTGGGAAATTGGCTGATAGCCTGTAGTCAAATAAAGACCTCACTGGACAGAACTTTGAATAATTGCCAGAAACACCACTTGCAAACCTTACTCATTAACACCAAAGTTAGAGTATATGAAAGACAACCAAGTAATTACTTAAGAAAAAAGTCAAGGGAATTTATTGAACAAAAATTTTTTGTATAATTTTTGAGAACCGATTTTATAGCATGCCACTTGAAAAGGGAAAAGGGAAATATATTTCTTAAACACTAAATTCATTCCCCACCCCTTTTTTTCTCATTATCTTCTTAGAGTGGTCTGTTACGCAATTCCTTCCATCCATAAAAGTGGAAGTCCATTACTGGGATTGCTACCCTGGGGGTTACCAGTCCTGTAGAGAAGACCTTAAAGCATGCCTGTATGAGTGGAATATACTGGGATAAAACCTCAAAGAACAGGTTGATGTTTGCACTCCTTCCGTTGAGAAGTCCCTGGGTAGGTTACCTATGTAATTTACAATGATTCATTTCCATTTAAAATATGTCAAATATCCATTCAGATTAATTATTTAGATAGAAAATTATATGACAAAAATCAGCCCCAAGGAAATAACTTGAGGACAATACCAAAATGTTATAGCTATTCTAAAAGTGTGAACTACCATGTAGCACCTAATTGGCCCAGTGTGAAGCTGAGAGAGTGCTTTGCTCTACCTTTTGCTTGTCCTTTACAGCGATTTAAGAGGTCGTGTACATCTTTCTCACTTTGAAGTGGGAACCATAAAAGCTGTTGATCAGGGAGGTTGGGCAGTGCATCCTTCATGACATTATTAGTGAAAATACATTTTTAAAATTATTATCTATTAACTTCAAAAAGATGTACAATAGTTGTCTTTTTTTTTTTAAGGAGCTGAGCTATTTCAAGGGCTGTGATTATTAGTGTAAAAGGAGACAAGCAATTTAAAGACTCATAATGCAGGTAAATTTTTTCACTCTCCACACAAATGCCTCATAATCATTATTGAACCATGGCAAGTAGACTTACTGGCCAGAAGATAACTTGCATAACTTGAGTTAAAATCACTAAAAACATAACCAGAATGAATAGCTTTTCATTCTAGTCCCTAGAAATCTAGTCCCTAGAAAACACATATTTAACACAAATAATTTCTCAAGGGATCAACTATTATTCTAAGATACACAATAAACTACATTTTATCCTAGCATTCAAGGCTCTACCTGGTCTTCTTCTAACCTATCTTTATGCATTTATATCCCTCAACTAACTCTCTGACACAAACTCTATGTTTTAGTCAAAGGAGTCTATTTACGGTGTAAATCACCACCAAGAAACTCTCAAGTGTCAGTGGTTTGTTACCACTGATGTTTCTTTCTCGCCTATACAGCACCCACTGTGAATTCCAAATCCAGCTTTACTCTGTCTTGTCTTTACTCAGAAGAGAAGCTAAAGGAGCAGGCTTTACTGGAATATGAAACTGATGTGGTGCAAGAAGAAAAAAAGACATGAGATAGCCAAGCTGCAGCTTTTAATGCTTCTGCTTGGAGGTCAACGTATCACCTATACCCCTGCTTCATCGTTGAAGGCAAATCATATGACAAGGCTGATGTCAAGGGGTGCAGAAATAGCATTCCCTCACACAGTGGGACAGTGATAAATCAGAAACACTTTTACAATGTACTACCCTGGTTTTCCTTGAAATGACCATGCTCTCCCTCACCTTCCCTGATATAGGTTTTTGTTTGTTTGTTTTTATTTTTCCCCAATCCAACTTAAATGTTCAAAACCTAGCTTCAGTTCTACTTCATCTGGGAAACCTCTTCTTTCCATCCAGCCTTCTGGTCCCTCTTGCACATAGCAAAACTCACTTTTTATTGCTATTTAAGTATGCTACGCAATTAAATAATTGGCCTAAAAATCTGTGGTGTATCCATGTATTATGTAATAGGAGACACTGTTAGAGAAAAGAATCTGTAAATTGTTTTGTGGAGTGTACAATGTATGAGAAGTGGAAAGTTGGAGCACAGATGGAAATATGGTAGAGAAGGAAAAAAAAGATAGCAAGCAAATAAAAATAAACAATATTCCTGTAGTTGGGTGTTATTTAATGCAAATGAACTGAAGGTGTCAAATTAAATAAGACAGTTTAAGCTGTTCCAACATAACCTGCAGGCCTCTTACTAAGTAAGCATTAGGAAGAAACTTTGCACTAAAAATCTTTACATATTCAGTTCTCATGTTAATGGTAAACACTTGAAGATTATGACATCAATGCTTCAGGAAAAGAGTTGTTGTCATGTTCATGCTCATACAGCAAAGAAATAAAGTAATGTTGTTTCATGTTCATTAAATGTATTTACATAGTAAGGCTGTCTTTTCCCTTTTTCAAATATTCCTTATAGTGCTGAAAACGAAGAGGAAAACCTGGGAGGACTCATTTCATATTTCCCCACCATTGCTTAGTATTTGATAATTATGCAGTATAGGTTGAGTGTGTATATACCTCTTTGTGTGATGGTAAAAAAAAATCATATATTAAATTATATTTAGTTTTCCAACCTCTTCTTACTTCTATTTCTCCAACTTCTTCATTCTCATCTTTTTCTCTGTGGGCGAACATATTCTAACCACTCAATCTAAGTGCATTTTGCCATACTAACCATGCTATTTCATGTCTGCTTTATCCAGTCATAAAATCTTCCCCTTATTTCCAAAACTGATTATTCTTCAGCCCTAGTATCACCTCTCAGAAGCATCTGAGTAAGCTAAATGCCTCATCTTCATGCTCCTGAAGCTCATTGTATGTTTCTTTACCACATGCCCTATTGCTTTTTTTCTGTCATTTTTTAATAGCCCACATGAAATTAAGAATTCATAAGGACAGGATGGCTTATTTATATCATACAATGCCTGCTTTATTTTTCTTTTTGCAATGACATAGGTTAGATATGCAATAATTTCTGCCAAAATTTCTTCTGAAGCTATTTCCATTTTTCAATTACATATCATTCCCACCCCAACCACCCAAACACATGAAGAAATAAAAATTGCCAATTAGTATTTATAATTTTGTCTTAAAAGAAGGTATGTTTTCCGTTTATTAGAAGAAATGTAAGAAAATAAGACACATTTTGTTCTTTAAATAAAACTTAAGTGATCACATAACTACTTATTAAACTTTGTCCTTTTGTTACATTTTATTGCTTTCTTGTTTTCAATTTTGTCACTGTATTAGTCAGTTTTCACAATGCTATAAATAACTTCCCCGAAACTGGGGGATTTATAAATGAAAGAGGTTTAATTGACTCAGTTTCACATGGCTGGGGAGGTCTCAGGAAACTCACAATCATGGTGGATGGTGAAGGGGAAGCAGGCACCTTCTTCACCTGGTGACAGAAAAGAGTGAAGAAGGAACTCCCAATCACTTATAAAACCATCAGATCTAGTAAGAACTCACTCACTGTCATAAGAAGAGCATGGGGGAAGCCTCCCCCATGATCCAGTCACCCCTCTCCTTGGACAAGTGGGGATTATAGGTCCCTCCCTCAACACATGGGGATTACAAATCGAGATGAGATTTGGGTTGGGACACACGGCCAAACCATATCAGTCACCTAGAATTCTTTAAGGAAATCTATTTCTAGGTCAGTTTTAAAGTAAGTACAATATATATATACCTATTTTTGTATAATTAAATATATTAGTTTAACTTTTAAGAGTCTATTCTAGCATTGCTTAACCTTTTTCATTATCAACTCCTGTCAAAAGAGGATTTTAAGATTTTTTTCTTTCTAATAGAACCCTTATAAATTTGTACTTCCACAGATATATTTATGTATGTATATTATCCATGCTTTATACATAAGAAAAGTAAGGTTTTTTTGTCTCCCAAAACCTGATTTTCCACATTGGAAATGATCTACCACCATTGAGAATGCATGCTCTAGCCAAAAGAAAGTCCTCTGTAACTTCCTTATATACCATAAACATTTCCACATAAGCATTGTTCTTTCAGCACTCATTACAGTGGCATCACTTTCTAAAATGTCTGTCCATATTACTATATGGGGCAACTCAGGGTATCTCTGAGCTTGTACTCAATACTCACCACTTCTTAAGTAATGAAATAAGGGGAAAATACCATCTCCATGAATTGCATTTTATGTGATAATCTGCTTAGCCCAGGCCTTCCTATTTATTTGATGGTGCTTACATTTTCTGCCAAGTTATAACACAAAGTATTGTGGTTTGTTTTCTGAAATAACTATTTTAAATAGTCTTCTCTATGCTTATTGAATATGTGACATTTTGCTTATCAGGTGTTTTTATAGGTCCTATATACTAATCCAAGTTTTAATTTTCTTTTTTCTAGTATTCTGTTGGGTTCAATATAAACATGCCCATGCCTTTCTCTGAAGAGTCAAGAGTAATCTATACCTTAAGCATTGTCCTTCTGTCTGTCACAGGGCTTTTCATTATATTACATTGTCTCACAAATCATTTTCTTGTATCATTTCTAGAAAAAAAATTCTTAACTGGAAACTGAAAAGAATGTAACAGCCAGATTGGATTCTCTGTGAAATTCTATACAATTAAATTTTCTGGATAACATTCAAGTAAAGGATTAACAGAATTAAAAGTAAAACAAGAGCAATAAAAATGCCTCTGGCTAATATAATAACTATTTAATGAGAAAAATATCTCTTAATTTCCCAATACTATCAATCATTTCATTTGCTGAATATAAGCTCATGTTTTTCCCAAACAATAACCATAAAATTAAAGGGGTTTTTCTCTATTTTACACACATTGTCACAATTTGACCTACCTTGATAACATCACAGGGATAGAGCCAGATATAGGTTCTAGTTTTATTTTATCATCACTCATTCCTTGAGCTAGTTTAGTAATTTTCAGCTGTTTCATTACCTTAATTTGGGATGTCTCCAAATCGGTTGATTTAAAAATGTATGTTATGTATTCATTTTGCTGACAACAATTCACTGAAGTAACTGAGGATCATGTTTTCTAATGTCTTGTCCAACTCAGTAATTTAAATTAGGAAAAAAGAATTAATTGGAAGAAACAACTTATGTTTCTCTGTTTACTCCCTGGGACTGCATTCATTTGTAGAGAAAAAGAGCTAAGATGTACACAATGTGAAACTGCCTTTTGAATTAGAAGTTATGAACTCAGATTCTGCTGTGTCCTTCCTTTTCCAGCTGCCTTCCTTCAGATATACTTTCCTAGTACCTTCCTGTGTGCTACTGTGTAAATAGTAGGTAACTATTTTAGAATCATTCCTCAGCAGCAGGCTTTATGCAAAGTGCTGTCAGTTTGTTTTCTTTAATTGTGGTGTAAACAGTACTGCTGCTTACCTTAATATTAATTATATACACACATTTTTAGAAGTTACAGATATATAAAAGGCTCAGGTACTTTATTAACATCCTTTTTTTTTCTGGTAAAGAGAAAATAAGCCAGATTGGAGATTTAAAAAGTGTAGGAAACTTCATTTGGATGCCATTCCTTTTTTAATTGTTAGCATGTAGGCAATAAGAGGAATATTTTAATATCAATTGGCCAAGCAGAAATTTTCCTGAGAATAATAGAATGTTTTCAATGACATGTTATTTATGGAGTGTAACTGTTCCACAGGAGCAGTCTAGTCAGTAGAATTAAATGATACTGTATACTAGAACTGGAATCTGAGATAAAATAGAAGTGGTAAGTTTACAGGCACGCTCTGTTTCATTGCACTTGGCTTTATTGTGCTTCATGGACGTTGCATTTTTTACAAATTGAAGGCTTCTGACAAAGATGCCTTAAGCAAATATATTGGCACCATTTTTCCAACAGCGTGTGCTCATTTCATGTCTCTGAGGCACATTTTGGTAATTCTCAGAATATGACTAACTTTTAAATTACTACTGGATCTGTTATGGCGATCTATGATTAGTGATCTTTGAAGTTACTATTGTGGTTGTGTTGGGGTGCCGCAGAACACACCATATGAGAGCAAATTTAATTAATAAAGGTTCTATGTGTACATTTTTTTGACACATGGTCCAAGATGAGATGGTGTGTGTGTTCTGATTTCTCCACCCACTGACCATTCCCCCATCTTTCTCACTTTCCGTGAGCCTTCCTATTCTCTGAGACACAGTGAAATTAAAATTAGGCCAATTAATAACCCTACTATGTATGGGCTCTAAGTGTTTAAGTGAAAGAGTTGTGTGTCTCTGATTTGAAATTAAAAGCTAGAAATGATTAAGCTTAGTGAGAAAGGTAGGTCAAAAGCTGAGAAAGCTTAAAAACTTGGCCTCTTGTGCCAGTTAGCCACATTGTGAACGCAATGGAAAAGTTATTTCATAAATTAAAAGTGCTACACTCCAGTGCAAACACAAATCATAGGAAAGTAAAACAACCTGATGTGAAGAAAGTTTGAGTGGTCTGGATAGAAGATCAAACTAGCCACAACATTCCTGTAAGCCAAAGCCTAATCTGGAGCAAGGCCTTAACTCTCTTCCTTTCTCTGGAGCTTGAGAGAGGGGAGGAAGCTGCAGAAGAAAAGTCTGAAGCTAGTAGAGGTGGGTTCATGAAATTTAAGGGAAAAATAAAAAGCCATCTCCATAACATAAAAGTGCAAGGTGAAGCAGCAAGTGCAGATGCAGAAGGTGTTGCAGCTAGTTATCCAGAAAATCCAGCTAAGATATTTGTAGAGGGTGGCTACGCTAAAAAAACAGATTTCCAATGTAGATAAAACAGCCTTCTATTAGAATATGCCATCTAGAACTTCCATAACTTAAAACAGAGAGGTCAATGCCTAGATTCAAGGTTTCAAAGGACGGGCTGACTTTCTTGTTAGGTGCTAAGAGCTGGTGACTTCAAGTTGAAGCCAATGTTTACTGACCATTCTGAAAATCCTAGTGCACTTAAGAATTCTGTTAAATTTACTCTGTCTGTGATCAATAAATGGAATAACAATGCCTCAATAACAGCATATATTTATGGAAGCATAAACTATGTTTACAGCATAGTTTAGCAAGTATTTTAAGCCCATGGTTGAGTCCTACTGCTCAGGAAAAAAAAAGACTTCTTTCTAAACATTACTGCTCATTGAGAATGCACCTGGTCACTCAAGAGTTCTCATGGAGATGTAAAAGGACATCAGTGTTGTTTTCTTGCCTGTTAACACAACTTCCATTCTGCAGCTCATGGATAAAGGACTAAATTTGAGGTTTTCATCTTATTATATAAGAAATAAATTTCATAAGATTATAGCTGTCATTGATAGTTATTCCTCTGATGGATCTGCACAAAGTGAACTAAAAATCTTATGGAAATGATTCACCATTCTAGATGCCAATAGCAACATTTTTGATTCATGGAAGGAGGTAAAAATATCAACATTAATAGAAGCTTGGAAGAAGTTGATTTCTTCCTTCATGAATGACTCTGAGAGGTTCAAGAGAGGTTTAAGACTTCAGTTGGATGAAGGAATTGCAGATGTGGTAGACATGGTGAGAACTAGAATTAGAGGTGGAGCCTGAAGATGTGAGTGAATTGCTGTAATCTTATGATAAACTTGAACAGTTGAGGAGTTGCTTTTTATGGAAGAGCAAAGAAAGTGGTTTCTTGATATGACACCTACTCCTAATGAAGATGCTGTGAACATTGTTGAAATAGCAACAGATAATTTAGAATATTTTATATACTTTGCAGCAAGGATTAAGAAGATTGACTCCACTTTTGAAAAATACTTATTTAGCTCCAATGCTATCAAACAGCATGACTAGCTACAGAAAAAAATTTAATGAAAGCAAAAAGTATTCAATGCAGCACAATCCATTGTTGTCTTATTTTAAGAAACTGACACAGCCATCCCAACTTCAGCAACCACCCTCCTAATCAGTGAGCAGCCACCGACAGTGAGGCAAGACCCTCTATCAGTATAAAGATTAAGACTTGCTGAAGGTTCAGATGACTGACAGTATTTTTTTAAGCCATAAAACACTTTAATTAAGGTATGGACATTGTTTTTCAGACATAATGCTATTGCAGACTTAATGGAGTATAGTATAGTATAAAAATAATATTTAAATGCACTGGGAAACCTAAAACCTTATGTGACTCGCTTTGTTGCAACATTTGCTGTATTACTGTGGTCTGGAAGAGAACTCTCAATATGTCTGAAATATGCTTGTATTAAAAATGTGTATTGCTTTGAGAAACAGAAACTCTATAACCTATCTACCAAGAATCTTTGCAGATAATAAAGAAGGAAGTTATTGACTTATTTCAAACTTAAAGTCTGAGGAGTCTAAATGGAGACTGAAGTTACGTCTAACATGACAAGTGTGAACCACTTTGATTTGGTTTGCCCAGAGGAAACATTACTCCTGCTACTTTCATAAAGACTGATTGCTTTTGACAGAAATCTGTCTGTGCAGAGTTGGATGAGTATGATACTGAGAAGTCATAAAACCATTAGAAAAGACTGGGCTCAGAGGATCTCCTCATAAAAATGTTCACATAGAAGGAATAAGACAGTGAAAAAGAGGCTGTATTTGCTATATATCCATGTTTTGAATTATGACACACATAGGGAATATTTCCAGAGCTTGGTTTCAGAAATCCCAATGAACTAATTCTTCTGAGATATCATAAACTAAATAGTGGGAAAGCAAGCCAAAGAAATACTGTCTGATTTATTTATTTTGCAGACTGCACTTAGATTTTTTTAAAAAGAGCCTCTCATCTTTGATTCTTGTATGACTTGAAGAAAAAGCTATACTGTATAAAGGTGTTTGCAGGTGGGTTCTCTGGCAAGCAGACAATGAGACAGAGATTAGTTGCAAGAGTTTTGTTGGGGTATGCTTTGGGGGTCAACACTTTTGGAGGGCAAAGGACAAGACCAGAATTGGATTCAGGGAGAAAGTCAAACTACTATGCAGGGTCAACTACAGCCTTGGCCAACCCAAGGAAGGAGCTGCAGAATTGCAATTGCATGTCACAGTTTTTCTGAGCTGGGGTAAAATGTCCAGCATTTTACACTCAGGCATCAGTCAGGATATGGGCTACACTGAAATGGGTGTGACTATGGGCAAGGGAACCTTCTGTAGATAAGGTCACCTCTAAAGTGGCTAGCAGCTGTACATCCCTCTTTACTCCTTCATCCCTACATCACTCCAAAAAGTCAAGACATTCAGCTCTACCTTCAAGGGAGATCTGCTTGGCACACAGTCCTCATAACAAGCCTATATCTTGGATTGGTTTCTTTCTTAGAGTACAAAATCCTTGCTTAACAGAATATAGCAAATTTTATACACATACACACATATATTAAATTATTACAATATCATTCATTGCTTTCAAAGGAAACAGCCAGCTACATTATTACCTCAAAGGTGAAAAAGTCTAGGGTTTGATTTTTTTGATCCAAACTAATATTTGTCATTTTCCACCCCTGTGCCCAGAGATGTAACTCATATTTTCCTGTTGAATTTGTTTCCCAAGTAGAAACAGAAGTCTTAAATATGATGAGCTTTAGGTTTTTTCTTTTAGTTCTTATAAACACCCAATATGGCAGTTATTATTGTCCATATTTTACAGCCAAGAATATTTCAGAAAAACAAAAAATAAGTTAAGTTTCCTTTAGCTAGCAAATAAAAGTATTTGGATTTGAATTTAGAGTATGAATGTGCCATCTGTTTGTAATTTTTGTGCAGGTAGGGGATGCTGCTATAACTAGTGTAGCATTATTAATTATTCTAGCTGCATGATAGATTGGAGTCCAGAGATAGAAAGATGAGCTGGACATAATTTAGAATTCACTCTGAATTATTTTCATGATGGGGATTAAGGGCCATATCACACAAATACACACTTGAAGATTATCATTACATAGCCCCTCAGACTTTACATGTATTTGATTAGAAAAATAAAAATCTAAGTTACAGAGAATTGTCAGTGGGTTCCCTCAATGTCTCCCTTACTCTGTGGCAAGCTAGTCTGACATGATATCTAACAGAAGGAAAAACATACTTCAGATAAGTCATGGAAGTCATACCATGAAGTCATGAGAATTACAATATATAGTGTGCCCAGAGCTGTGAATTCCACTAACTATTTTGAAACATTGAAATATTCATTTCAAAATAAATCTATAAACTATCCAACATCTGTACTTATCTTTATCATTCCCCTGCTGCTAAAATTGAGGAAAACTCCACTTCCTCCTAGGTTCTCAAGGGAACATATGACACTTGAGCTTTTGGGACTCTGTTGCCTCTCTTTCTGGCATTTCTACATCCCTCTTTACTCCATCTATTGCCATCAGTTTTCGAGCCTGCTGAAGAATTTATCATTACAAAATAAAGAGAAATGAGAAAGAAAATATAATTGCTTCCTACTATGTCTGTTTTCCTACAATCTCTTCATATCCCAATGTTCTATGTGAGGGCGGTGGGTGGGGGAAGAAAAGGACAACATATATATCCATTGCACTCATTTATTAATGAGTTATTTTGTTATTTAGTCATGCAAATCATGCACTATACAAAACATACACTATGTTTCCTAATACTGTGTACTTAATTACTCTTAAAAAGTCATAATTAGTTCTTTAAAATGTAAAACTAAAATATGACAAATGATGCCATCTTTGCTATTGAGATGGTTTGGCTGTGTTCTCACCCAAATCTCATCTTGAATTGTAGCTCCCCTAATTCCCATGTGTTGTGGGTGGGACCTGGTGGGAGATAACTGAATCATGGGGGCGGTTTCCCCCATACTGTTCTCTTGGTAGTGAATAAGTCTCATGAGGTCTGATGGTTTTATAAGAGGTTTCCCCTTTGCTTGGCTCTCATTCTCTCTTGCCTGCTGCCATGTAAGACGTGCCTTTTACTTTCTGCCATGATTGTGAGGCCTCCCCAGCCATGTGGAACTGTGAGTTCAATAAACCTATTTTTTCTTTATAAATTACCCGGTCTCAGGTATGTCTTTATCAGCAGCGTGAAAACGGGCTAATACATCTATATTCAGTTACTAAATGTGTTCTGTGAATGAAGTTGGATGTTGAATGCAGATGCTAATGTACTGCCACATGCCAGTTAGACACAATTATGTATGTGTGGGGATATATATAATAAAGGGTACTTGTTTAGAAATATTTTACAAAAGCATGGCCTGTCAGTGTGCACCATACATTTCAGAGACATGATGAAAAAAATTACCACTAGAGTGTCACACTACAAATGTGATTTTTTGAATTCTCTATAAAAATGTCAATTTCCCACCCTTAGCATATATGTGTGTCTAAATGTAATGGCAAGCTTCATAAATGATGAGCATGCCAATACATGAAGATTTGGATGCAATTATTTGCTCTAAAACTTCATCAATATTATGTGGTTGCAGGTAACTTTTAAATAGGCCCTTTTGGATCTCACATGAATTGAAATAGGAAAAAAATCTATTTAAAGAAGTCTTGAAGTAGATGTATATGCTTAATATTAAACATTGTTTGAAATTGAAGAGTCTGTGCTTAACACACTAAATTAAGAAAGAAGAAAGCAAGAAAGTTGGATGTTGAATGCAGATGCCAATGCAGTGCCACATACCAGTTAGATAGCATGTGGCAAGTTCTAATGGGCACAAAATGTGCGTTGTTCACATTAATGCTTTAGTGTAGCACTGAATTTGCCTCTCAGTAAATGTTAACTAAATTTAAAAAATAGTATTATTTTCCCCAAATACATCAATTCATAACATTACAAAATAATTATACTATAAGTTTGATTTGTCTTAACCATACATGCTTTCATCCATCAATTCATTCATTTATTCACCCACATTTATTGTTGACTTTAAGCTGAACAACATTTTCAGGGCTGGGGCTCTAACTAAGGACAAGAGGAATGTGTTCTTTGATCTTATGTCACTTGAATCAAGGTGAAAAAGTAGACATTAAAAAATAATTGCCTTTTAAAAATTATTACAGTGATAACCCTAAGTAATAAAGTAAATATGCATTGCATAATAAGAGCATACAGCAGGACTCTTAACCCGGCCTCCTGAAAATTACATTCTAATGGGAAAGACAAATGTCAACCAAAATATTAAGTTATGAAAATAAACAACTTCATATTTTAATGGACATTATGAAAAAGTAAAGTGAACTATGAGAGCACATAAATATAGGTACTTAAATCCAGTATTGTGGGTTCAAAAAGGAAATGACATTCAACGGCATCCAGAACTCTTAAACTTTAGCTTTCACACTGTCAGGAAGTTTGGAATCCCAGCGGTGACTTTCACATTACTTGTATTAAGTAAAAGTCATGACAAAATGATTACATTTTTCCCATTAGTTTACAATATTTGTAAATACAGGAAATGACAATAGATACAGTACCTCTTGATGTTAGTAACATTCTTGAGATTATTTGATATTAGTAACATTCTTGAGATTATTTTTAGTAATTAAGATAGAAAACAATGTTTTCTATATAATGGCATAATGACTTAGATTCAGGGATGACTGAAGAATCATTCTCAAGTTGAATGTCAAACTGGGGAGGCTTTGATGGCACGAAGCAGCTTTCTATAACACTTTGCCATGGATGCAATATTGCCAGACATTTTTGTAACGTCTTGGGTGATGGTAAATTCTCTCTTTTAAGTTTTAGGGAATCTTATTAATTAGGACTACTCTCTCCATTTCATAGCTGAGGAAACTGAGTTTCATATGGATTAGATCATTTGCCCAAGTCAATAGTTACTAAGTGATGCAGCTAGAATTTGAATGCAGACAACCTAAATAGGAATATGCTATATTTGCAGGCAGTCAAAAATGCTGTAAAGAAAATTTAATGTTGGTAAAGGGAAAGGGGGTATACTTGTTTCTAGAGGACAGGGAGAGTGCTATTGAAATGGGGTACTCAGTGAAGTCATCCTTGCAAAAGATGTCTTTTTGAATGAAAGAGTGAATCACACAGAGAGTTAGAGAAAGAGTACTCCAGGCAGAGGTAACAACAAGTACAAAATCCATTTGAAGGTTTGGTAAGCGTAGCTGTGTTCAAGAACAGCAAGAAGCCCAGTGTGGCTAGAGTGGAGTGATGCAAATGATGTTGGAGAGAGCAGGAGGAGCCAAGTCATGTGGAGATATGAATGCCATGAAAAAGGAGTTTGGATTCTGTTCTAACACAATGAGCATCCACTGAAATGTCTGAGTGGCAAAATGGTGTCATCTAATTTGCATTTTTAAAATATCACTCTTGCTGTAGTGCAGAAATTGACTGTAAGAGGGGTAGCACAGGTCAAAAAGTAAGACATTATTTACATAATCTAGGGTAAAAATGATTGTGGTTTAGAATAGGTGAGGAGAACTTGCCTTTGGAATATGTTTCAGACAGATTTACTGAAAATGCAAGAATCAGAAGTGGTCCTAGGAAGCAGATACTTAAGATGAGATTTTGGAATTTGCTAATTTGCTAGCCAAATGGCATGCTTACTGTACAGGAGTTCAAAGTAAGTCATGATTCATTTGAAGCCTTCACCTGAGATGAACTGATATGGTATATGGGGGAATGGGGAGCCTGGTTTAATGCCATATCTGTATAATTTCAGATTTATAGGTGAACATTAATTCATAAAACTTACAGAGTTGATTGGTTGCTAAATATAACAAAGGTGTTGAAAAAAAATAAATGAAGCTCCGAACCAGCAATATCAATTCAGAGGTAAAGAGTAAAAACCAACGACCTCCATTAGCACGTTTAAAGAAGCTCCATATCCACAGACAATGACAGACTGTACTCAAAATCATGCTCAAGATGTAATTACAACCTGCTCTCTCTCTCTCTCTCTCTCTTTCTCTCTTTTTTTTCGAGACAGGGTCTCACTCCCATTTCCCAGGCTGGAGTGCAGTGGCACAACCACAGCTCACTGCAGCTTTGACTTTCCTAGCTCAGGTGATCCTCTCACCTCCTGAATAGCTGGGACTACAAGTATGCACCAACATGCCTGGCTAATTTTTGTATTTTTTTGTACAGACAGAGATTTGCCATGTTGCTCAGGCTGGTCTCAAACTCTTGGGCTCAAGCAATCCACCTGCCTCAGCCTCCCAAAGTAGTAGGATTACAGGTGAGCCACTAACCCTGGTCTCAAGACATAATTACAAAGAAAGATGCAATCGACTCCCTGACAAGTCTTCCACACCAGTATTGGTAGGGAAGGAGAGCTGGTCTGGGCACATGTGGTTACAAACACTTCAGGAAAACACACTGATTCTCTGGAACTTCTAGACTGAAAATTTCACTTTCTTTTCATCTTTAGATGAGAACAGTATCCCTCGCCTGGAGATCAGGTAATGACTTCATCTGAATTAGATACCTTACCATCTTGTAAGCAAGATGATAGATGTCCTCTGTACCTACGTCCCTGCATTGCTTTTGCACCAATAACTAAAGTCAAGTTGTAGCATGTTCTAACTGTCCCTGCTATGAGTAGAAAAGGATTATTCACCAAAAAGAACAGCAGGATATGCCTTATGGTATTGGCAGCACCAGGAGGACATGGCTGAGAATAGATCTTGATTATGTTGGAAGGGGTTGAAGGGAGAAAAGTACATCTTACCAAGAGTTTAGTGGTATGGAGATACTTTGTCATAATTGTGGCCAGGACACCTGGAGTTGATTCTAAGGTACTGCTGGATTATTCCCCAAAGCTTGTGAAAAACAGTGACCTATAATAAACAAGGTGTAGGTAGTGAAAGTGCCTGGACAGGGATTTGAAGTTAAAGGTATAAAGAAGTGGGCATTTTAGCGTGGATTTCTTATGTATGACCAGAGAAACCATCTATTAGTTTTGTCCCTCAGGAGAGCCTAGGTAGCACTCCCAATTCTGAAGCAATATAGAAAGGTGCAACAAGAGGTGCTCTGGTATCATTGAAAAGTTCAGTGATGGCTCTCCTCACCAGGCCAGAGTAGAGGGTAGTGAATGTTGCTATGAAACTTGTGTTCCTTAGTGTCAATGTGAGTGGAAGAATTCTGGATTCAGAATCCAGGTGGAAATACTCCAATATCAGAGGCAGATGGATGAAATGTATCATAGCAATCAGCAAAAAACAATGTCAAATAAGCTGCTATGAAGTGCAAAGATCTATGAGGATGGCTATCCAACCACGGTGTTCCCAAAGCAAATACAGAAAGGCAGCCAAGAAGGCTATTGCTAGATTTATATAATCTAAAAACATCAAAATCAGGTAAACCAAAGCCTCATCGTGTGTTCTTTCCTGTGATTAATACACATTTGAAGTATGAGTTGCTGCAGTGATTTGGCCAATATTAATAGCTGAGGACACTGACTATTCTGACTTTGTCCAGAAAATTGCACATAACATCAATTCCAACCAAGAAGTTCATCTCATGGCAAAGTTAGGTGCAATCATATGCATAGGACCACTGGATCTGTTGGCACTAATATACAGTACCCCCAGCATTGCTGACCTAGTAGAATACTGGAAAACCTCTTAAAGATACAGCTAAGGATGAATTTGGGAATGAAATTTTTCAGGGCCACAGAAGGAATGACCATTGTATGGTACATTTTTCTTGATAAGAAGACTAGATGGAAATGACAAATCAAGGGTTCAGGGTGGTAATGGCCTCTCTCATCATCATCTTGACTAACCCATTTGGGAAAGGCATACTTTTGTCCTTGCAAAGCTAGGCTCTGCTGCACTAGAGATCCTGGTTTTCTGAAGACCGGGGTGATGTTTTCACTGAGATGACATAGTAAGGGTCCCATTAAACCAATATTTATGGTTAATCAGTAGAAATTATTGGCTCTTTATGCCAACAAATCACAAAGTACAGAAAGAAATCACTACACCTATGAAAATAGCTAAAATTTGATGAAAAAGATGAGAGAGCTTGCTCTACTAGGTATCAAGACTGTATGTAAAATCACTATAATTGAGACAGTGTGCTATTGCTGCAAGACTAGACTAATAAACCAACACAATAGAATAGAGAGCCCAGAAACAAACCCTCATACACATGTATATGGGATTTATGATAATATGTATTGCGAGTCAGTGGTAAATATATATATTTATATAGAAGAAAACAAATTATACTCCTACCTCACTCCACACACAAAAATCATTTCAGATGATAAACCTACTACAAAAAACAAAACAATAAATCTTTAAAAAGCAGGTCCTTCATGACCTGAGGAAGTAGGCTATTTTTTAAGCAAGGTCAAAAGAATAGTAACACTTACAAAATGATGGATAAATCTGATAATCTTAAAATTTAAATCTGTGTGTCAAAAGATATCTTGCAGGAAGTGAAATGGAAGCTCCAGAATGGGAGAAATGTTTGAAAGATATATAACAAAGGAGGGGCTCATTTCTATAATAATCAAAGAACTCCCACAGATAAAAAAGAACATTCAACAAGAAAACACATTTACTCCAATAGATAAATAAACAAACTCAAATAGGCATTTTGGAAAAGACGAAATTCAAAATAGTAAGTAAATATATGAAAAGATTCTCAATGTCATTAGCAAAATGCTAATCACGATCATAATGCAATATCACTGAAACTGTAACAAGGTGGCTCAAATTAGAAAGACTGACATACCAAGCACACAGACAGAAACCATGACCAACTCTCATATACAATTCTTGGCATAGTTACTATGGAAAACAATTTCGCATTTCCAACAAAACTGAATAGACACATGTTCATAACATAGAGAAACTCAGGCACATGAGCGCCAGGAGAAATGATATAAACATATTCACAGCAGCACTGAAGATAACATCCTCAAACTGGAGAGCTCTCAAACACTCATCAATATGAGAATGTGAAAATAAATTGTGGCATAGCCACAAACAGCAAATAAATGAACGAACAGGTAGAAATGTGGCTGAATAGTAAAAAGTTAAATATGAATGAAAGAAGACAGATACTAATGCACACACACTCTACAATTCTGTTTACAGGCTTCGAAAAAAGACGAAACTAAACTATAATGTTTATAAATACTTACTAAGATGGTAAATGTGCAACAAAAAAACCCAGGAAATTAACATAGTGGTTAACTCTAGGTGGAGGAAAGCAATTGTGCCTGAGAAGGAGCATGAAGAAAGATTTTCTGGTGATGCATTCTATACCCGATTTAGACTTACATTTATATTTACTTTATAATAATATACTAAATTGTACATTTATCTTTAAATCACTTTTTGTGTATTACATTTTTTTTCTTAAAGTTTAAAGGACAAGAGTTGGTCTTAATAAAAATCTCCGGATATAGCTGGAATTCTTTCTGTAAAACCAAGTTGGTTGCCAAGCTTATTCCTCAGGTAGGCAATAAAGTCCATTAAGTAATTGTAGTGAGTTATAATATTTGTAGAGAAGGAAAACTGAACTGAAGTGAATAGGTCATGAATTTTCATCAGTCTATAAAACAGAAGTGCAATTTGTATAAAGTAGGATCTCATAAATAAGTAATGTAGCATTAAAATATATAGCTAGATAGATGTAGCAGGGGTTTGTGAGGCAAAATTACTTGGTATTTCTTCTTGGATATATATTAAATAATTTAAATGGGGAAATGGAAAACACAATTTCAAATACATGACCAAACAGGCTGATAGCACGTCTGTTACACTTTTCTTCCATGTAGTTTTTACACCTCGGAAATGCCTTCATTATCTTTGCCTGTCCCATGAGTGGGTAAAGAGATGTGCTGTTTTTTCCAGTACCAACTATAAATTTCAATTGTTCTTTGCATTCACACTGCTGTGTGTATGGTGGCGGGTGGGGGTGATAATCACTTTGTTCTTTTTTTTATTTCAACTTTTATTTAGATTCATGCATGGATGGTACATGTGTAGGTTTCATAGAAGGGCATATCATGTAATGCTGATATCTGGGGTACTAATAATTCTATCGCCCATGTAGTGAGCATACTACCCAATGGTTGTTTTTTTCAGTTTTCAACCCTTGTGCCCCTCCCCCAGTCCCTTCTCTAGTAGTCCCTAGTGTTTATTGTTCCCAACTTTATGTCCATGTGTACCCAGTGTTTCAGTCCCACTTACATCTGAGAATAGGTGGTATTCGGTTTTCTGTCCCTGCATTAATGTACTTAAAATAATCGTCTCCAGCTGTATTCATGTTGCTGCAAATGACATGATTTCATTTTTTATGACTGTTTAGTACTCCATGTTATATATGTACCATATTTTCTTTATCAAATCCACCATTGTTGGGCATCTAGGTTAATTCCATAAATTTGCTATTGTAGGTAGTGCTGTCATGAAAATACAAGTGCATGTGTCTTTTTGGTAGAATGATGTATTTTCCTTTGGGTATATACCCAGCTATAAGAATGTTGGTTCAAGTGGTAGTTCTGTTTTTAGTTCAGCCACTGCAGAAAGCAGTTTGGAGATGTCCACATTTACATTTCCATCAACAGTGTATATGCATTCCCTTTTTTCCACACCTTTGCAAACATCTGTTATCTTTTGACTTTTTAATAATAGTCATTTTGACTGGTGTGAGATGGTATCTCATTCTGGTTTTGATATGCATTTCTTGATGACTTATGATGTGGATCATTTTTTCATTTGTTTGTTGGCTGCTTGTATGTCTTGAGAAGTGTCTGTTCATATCTTTTGCCAAATTTTTAATGGTCTTATTTCTTTTTTGTTTGTTGAATTATTTTAAGTTCTTTATAGAATCAGGATATTAGACATCTAAAAGCTGCATAGTTAGCAAATATTTTCTCCCATTCTGTAGGTTGTTTACTCTGTTGATATTTTATTTTGCTTTGCAGAAGCTCCTTAGTTTAATTACGTCCCACTTATCAATTTTTGTTTTTGTGGCAATTGTTTCCAAGACTTAGTCATAACTTCTTTGCCAAGGCTGATGTCCAGAATGATATTTCCTAGGTTTTCTTCCAGGACTTTTATAGTTTTGCATCTTACATAAGTGATTAGTGCATCTTGACATACTTTTTATACATACTGAAAGGGAGGAGTGCAGTTTTATTCTTTTGCATATGGATAGCCAGTTATCCCAACATTTATTGAATAGTTAGTCCTTTTCTGATTGCTTATTTTTGTTGACTTTATAGATAATCAAATGGTTTAATTCTGAGGTCTCCATTCTGTTCCGTTAACCTATGTGTCTGTCTATGTGTAGCCTATACTACTGTAGGCTTGTAGTATAGTTTGAAGTAGGATAATGTGATGCCTTTGGTTTTGTTCTTTCTGCTTAAGATTGCTTTGGCTGTTCAGGTTCTTTTTTGTTTCCATGTAAGTTTCAGAATAGTTTTTTTTTTTCTAATTCAGTTAAATGGTACTGATAGTTTGATAGGAGTAGCATTGAATCTACAGATTGCTGTGGGCAGTATGGTCATTTTAATGATATTAACTCTTCCAATCCATGAGCACAGAATGCTTTTCCATTTGTTTGTGCCATCTATGATTTCTTTCAGCAGTGTTTTGTAGGTCTCCTTGTAGCAATCTTCCACTTCCAAATTTAGATGCATTCCTAGGTATTTTATTTTCACTTGTGACTATTGTAAATGTAATTGCACACTTGATTTGGCTCTCAGCTTGACTGTTATTTGTGCATAAAAATGCCACTGATTTTTTTTACCTTGATTTTTGTATCCTAAAACTTTACTGAAGTTATCAGTTTCAGTAGCCTTTTAATGGAGTCTTTAGGGTTTTCTAGGTATAGAATAATAATTTCAGTGAGGAGAGATATTTTGACTTCTTCTGTTCCTACTTGGATGTCTTTTATTTCTTTCTTTGCCTGATTTATCTAACTAAGATTTCTGGTAATATGTTAAATAGGAGGGGTTAGAGTAGGCATCCTTCTCTTGTTCCAGTTCTCAAGGTGAATGCTTTCAGCATTTTCATGTTCAGTATGATGTTGGCTGTGGATCTGCCATAGATGGATCTGATTATTTTGAAGTATTTTCTTTCAATGCCTAGTTTCTTGTGGGTTTTTATCATGAGGAAATATTGGATTTTATCAAAAGCTTTTTCTGCATCTACTGTGATGATTTTTTTTTTTTTTTGAGACGGAGTCTCGCTCTGTCACCCAGGCTGGCATGCAATGGCGCAACCTTGGCTCACTGCAGTCTCTGCCTCCTGGGTTCAAACAATTCTCCTGCCTCAGCCTCCCAAGTAGCTTGCACTACAAGTGCCCGCCACCAAGCCTGGCTAATTTTTGTCTTTTTAGTAGAGATAGGGTTTCACCATATTTACCAGGCTAGTCTCAAACTCCTGACCTTGTGATCCACCCTCCTCGGCCTCCCAAAGTGCTGGGATTACAGGTGTGAGCTATGGTGCCCAGCTTTGTCATTTTGAGATACTTTTTAGTATGCTGTGAAATTCAGTTAGGTAGTATTTTGTTGAAGATTTTTATGTCTCTGTTCCTCAGTGGTATGGGCCTGTAGTTTTCCATTTTAACTGTGCATTTGCCAGATTTTAGTATCAGAATGCTGGCCTCACAGAGTGAGGCCTACTCAAAGTTTTGGAATAGTTTCAGTAGGATTGGTGCCAGCTCTTCTCTGTATGTCTGGTAGAATTTGGCTGTGAATCCATCCTTTCAAGGGCATTTTTTGATCGGTAGATTTTTCATTACTAATTTAATTTCAAAACTCATTATTTTTCTGTTCAAGCTTTCGATTTCTTCTTGATTCAATCACGGGAGCTTGTGTGTTTCCAGGAATTTATCCATTTCATCTACATTTTCTAGTTTGTGTGCATAGATGTGTTCATAATAGCATCTGAGGATCTTTTGTATTTCTGTGAGGTTAATTGTAATGTCATCTTTTGTCATTTCTGCTTGTTCTTAATTGGATTTCCTCTCTTTTTATTTGTTAATCTAGCTATAGGTCTATAAATCTTGGTCATCTTTTCGAAGAACCAACTTTTGGGTTCATTGATCCTTTATATAGATTTTGGGGCCTCAATTTAATTCAGTTCTTTCTGATTCCAGTTATTTGTTCTCTTTTGCTAGACATAAGGGTTTTTGTTTGTTTGTTTGTTTGCTTTTCCCTAGATCTTCCAGGCTTGATGATAGAGTATTAATTTGAGTTCGTTCTATATTTTTGATGTATGTATTTAGCACTATAGACTTTCCTCTTAATGCTACTTTTGCTGCATCGCTGAGATTCTGGTGTTGTAACACTGTTTTTTAAATCAACTGTATTGATATGGTTTGGCTGTGTCCCCACCAAAATCTCATCTTGATTGTAGTTCCCATAATCCCTACATGTCATGGGAGGGACCTGGATGGAGGTAATTGAATCATGGGAGCAGTTACTTCTATACTGTTCTCGTGATAGTGATTGAGTTCTCACAAGATCTGATGTTTTACAAGCATTTTTTCTCTCCCTTCACTCTGCATTTCTCTGCTCCTGCTATCATGTGAAGAAGGATGTGTGTGCTTCCCCTTCCACCATGATCGTAAGTTTCCTGAAGCTTCCCCAGACATGCTGAACTGTGAGTCAATTAAACCTCTTTCCTTTGTAAGTATCCCCGTCTCGAGTATGTCTTTATTAGCAATGTGAGAACAGACTAGTACAGTACATTGGTACCACAGAAAGTAGGGTTGCTGTAAAGATGCCTGAAAATGTGGAGGCAAATTTGGAAGTGGGTAACAGGCAGAGGTTGGAACAGTTTGGGGGGCTCAGAAGAAGACCTAAAAATGTGAGAAAGTTTGGAACTTCCTAAACACTTGGAAGGCTAGGAAGACAGAAAGAAGTGGGAAACTTTAGAACTCTCTAGAGACTTGTTGAACGGCTTTGACCAAAATGCTGGTAGTGATTTGTACAATGAAGTCCAGCTGGTGTGGTCTCAGCTGAAGATGGGGAACTCGTTGGGAAATAGAGTAAATGTCGCTCCTGCTATGCAAAGAGACTAGAAGCATTTTGCCCCTACCCCAGATACCTGTGGAACTTTAAACTTGAGAGAGATTATTTAAGGTATCTTGTGGAAATTTCTAAGTGCCAAAGGGTTCAAGAGAAAACAGAGCATTAAAGTCTGGAAAATTTGCAGCCTGATGATGTGATAGAAAATAAAAACTCATTTTCTGGGGAGAAATTCAAGCCTGCTGCAGAAATTTGCATAGATAACAAGGAACCACATGCTAATCACCAAGACATTGGGGAAAATGTCTCCAGGGCATATCAGAGACCTGCACAGCATCCTTTCCCATCATAGGCCCAGAGGACTAGGAGAGAAATGGTTTTATGGGTCAGGTCCAGGGCCCACTATGCAGCCTCAGGACATAGTTCCCCATGTTCTGCCTGCTTCAGCTCCAGCCGTGGCTAAAAGGGGCCAAGGTATAGGTCCAGGTGTTGCTTCAGAGGGCGCAAGCCCTAAGCCTTGGCCGCTTACATGTGGTGTTGGTCCTGTGGGTGCACAGAAGTCAAGAATTGAGGTTTGGAAACCTCTGCCTAGATTTCAGAGGAAATATGGAAATGCCTGGATGTTCAGGCAGGAGTTTGCTATAGGAGTGGTGCCCTCATGGAGAACCTCTGCTACGGTAGTGCAGAAAGGAAACATGTGGTCAGAGCCCCCACACAGAGTCCCCACTGGGGCACTGCCGAGTGAAGCTGTTAGAAGAGGGCCACCATCCTCCAGACTCCAGAATGGTAGATCCACCGACAACTTGTACCATGTGCCTAGAAAAGCCACAGGCACTCAATGGCAGCCCATGAAAGCAGTTAGGAGGGGGGCTGTACCCACCAAAACCAAAGGGTTGAAGCTTCCCACAGCTATGGGAGTGTCACTCTTGCATCAGCATGACTTGTATGTGAGACATGGAATCAAAGGAGGTCATTTTGAAACTTTAAGCTTTAATGACTGCCCTCTTGGATTTTGGACTTGCATTGGGCCTTTAGCCCCTTTGTTTTGGCCAATTTCTGTCATTTAGAATGCGTGTGTTTATCCTATGCCTGTACCCTCATTGTATCTAGGAAGTAGTAACTTTTAATTCTACAGGCTATTAGGAGGAAGAAACTTGCCTTGTCTCAGATGAGACTTAGGACTTGGACTTTTGGGTTAATGCTGGAATGAGTTAAGACTTTGGGGGACTGTTGGAAGGGCATAATTGTGTTTTGAAATGTGAGGACATGAGGTTTGGGAGGGGCCAGGGGCAGAATGATATGGTTTAGCTGTGTCCCCACCCAAATCTCACCTTGAATTTTAGTTCCCATAATCCCCATGTGTTGTGGGAGGAACCCAGTGGAAGGTAATTGAATCATGAGGGCAGTTACCTCCATGCTGTTCTCCTGATACTAAGTTTTCACAAGATTGATGGTTTTCTAAGGAGCTTTTCCCCGCTTCGCTCTGAACCTCTCCTGCCCCCATGTGAAGAAGGACACATTTGCTTCCTCTTCCACCATAATTGCAAGATTCTTGAGGCCTTCCAAACTATGTGGAACTGTGAGTTAATTAAACCTCTTTCCTTTATAAATTACCCAGTCTAAGGTGTGTCTTTATTAGCAGTGTGAGAACAGACTAGTACATGTAAGTATACTCTTACACATACTGAAATTCTAAAAGTGGACAGATATCCAATATCAAAGCTTTTTCTTTATTTGTCAAGAGAACTTATTTATGTGTTTGTATGCTTGTGAGGTAAGACAAATATGTATGTTTAGATGCTGACATATACTTTACAGGTTCTCTTTTTACATTTAGGAATCTTCATTACAAAACTTTACTTTTAGATAATTTTATGTCATTAAATTTAGTTTCATTTCATGTATGTACATACATTATGCAAGGGCTAAGCCAAGCGTTGGGCTATGCGGTGAAATTTCTAACATCAATCTCTACTTTCAAGATGTTTAGATAAATAGACAACATAAATATACTCTAGCAATTACTATCAAAATTTGTACACAGTATTATATGAGACCATGAATAGAAAACACCAAGGGTATAGGAAAGTTCACAAAAGATTTTCTGGAAAAGATTATAGTGGCTAAATTTTTAAGTATCTGAGTTATCTTTAAAAAATGGAGAAAAAGAAAATCAAGGTGGGGGTATAAACAGATGCAAAGAGACATATATTAGCAATTGTGAACAAGTGAGTATGGCTAGAGATAAAGTTGTCAAAGTAATAGTGTGAGGTGGGTACTGTGTTTTGTTTGTTCTGTGGGTAATAATAACCATATTGTGTACTTAAGTTATTTGTTAGTTAGAGACATAATTCCAGAATTTACATCACAGATAATTATAAAGTGTCAAGACCAGTATCAGGATAACTAACTCACAGGCTGCAGCAATAGTTCAAGTGAGAAATAATAAGAGCCTGATTATGGTTGTTAAGAGAGAGAGAATGTGAGAAAAATTTGTAACATGTAAAATGACCAATATTGGTGATTACTTGGATATGGAGAGTGAGAGAGAAAGAGGAGACTTAGATGGCTCCTTAGCATTTGGCTTGGGGAATAGTTAATTGAGGTACAGAATTCAGAAGGAGCCCTTTCTGGGGAAGACGAAAATAAGACTTCAATCTTAAAAATGTTGAAATTTAGATGCTTTCTGGAAATTCAAGTGGATATTTTACAGATATATGTCTATTTGAGGCTGCAGCTTAAAGGAGTAGAAGGAAAATAAGCATCTCAATGTAAGTAAAGCTGTCGGCTTTAATGTAATTGCAATGATAAAAAAGGAATACATAGAGTCAAAAGGGCAACTTAGATGATACTTTCAAAATCCAAAGTTTAAGGAGCAAACAGATAAGGGGAAGACAGAATTAGATGTGCTTAAACATGAAAACTAGCAGCAAGCAGGTAGTAGAATCTTAAGAAAAAAGAGAGACAGAGAGAGATCCAATACCAATAGAGCAGTAAAGTGACTTAGATAAAGATAACATTTAACAGCACAGTGGTCATTTGTGACCATAAAGTGGACACAGATATCATTCATTGTATAGCTGGGATTTCACAACTATAAATATTTACACATACACACACACACAATAATGTGTATTTTTCTAATAGCTGATATTAAGCCTAAACATTGCTAAAGGGGTAGGCCCTAAATAAATATTGTAAAAATATATTCTTAAAATTTTCTAATCTATGAGCTGCTAATTGAATATCTGAAACATGACCACATTTCAAAAATAGTCACAGACATTAGGTAGATTTCTATTGTAAATATTATTATGTAGCACATTTATATCGACATAACCAATTTTTCAAATTATGTGGGCTTTTTTCTTTATCAGAATGAGTTACAGGGTTTGCATTATATAGTTTGGCTTAAAAAGAGAACCCATAAAATTCCCCACTTGCAGCCCACTTAAAAAAGAAGTATTACAGTTTTAGGCACTGTTGAGTGTCATACTGAGCTACAAAAAATAAGAAATCACCATAAGGCTCTCCACCTTCATTTTAGTTTTAGAACCCCACACAGGGAGACAACTATAGTAATCAGAGTCAGGCCACTGAGGTTCAGATTTATTTTGTTTAATATTAAATTGTATAGTTGAAGGAAACATCATTTTTTTTAATGACTGTATCACTACCCTTCCAAACACTGTAGTTTACTAATGATTTTAAAACTTCTTTAAGTGCTTAAGACAGAAACATTCCTACAATATCTTAGCTAAGATTTAGCATGCAGGTCTCATACTGGGAATACATTTGTGTTTTAAGTTAAATAAATTCAGCCTCTTATTTAGAACTGGAAGAACATGTCGTAGACTTATGGTTCTATTTTTGTTACCTAGACCTCAAAGAAGTCAGTTCAGTAGAAAAATTTCTACAAGGTATTACATGGAAGTTTACTGGGAATCAGCTTACTCTATATTATACAATGCTGAGAACATTGTTTAATCTTAACAGGCAGTATAGTTTCCAAGTGTGCCTTCTCTAATGCATTTGTGCAAGCATTTATGCCCAGGGTTGCTATGAAAAACAGAGATAAATAATTTAGTCCTTAAACTTGAGAATTTTGACCTTAGCAGACTCCTCAATGAGATACTCCTACGAAGGCTAGACACCTCTGATATTAGCTGAAAGCCTTCCTACCTCCACTTCCCTCCCCCCTCAACCTCCATCCACCCATGTCTCACATACAGAAATGCACTAAAGCATATAGTGTGATAAGTGTGCTGAAGTAAAAGGCCACCTTTTTTTCTTTTATGCTGAATTATGTTAAGTAAGTACAAAGAAGTTTTTCTCATGATCATGTATCTTAGACAGAATTTACTGAAATAGATCTTTATCTTCTCACTTTCTAACCCAGACTGATGATTGAATTCACAGAACATTAGTTGAGAAAACAAATGAAAATGACAGAAACCATGTTGAACTATGCATCATGTTCTCCTACTTCTGATGACATCAGGTTTATAATGAGACCAGATTCATCTGTCTGACTGTTACACATTAGCGTAAATTATTCCCAGGAAATCCTTCAATTCACTTTTAGGAATAAATAAGATTCTGAGAGGCACATCCAAGTCTATTGTTGGGATTATGCCATTTTTAATTGATATATAATATATGTACATATTTATGGGGTACATGTGATATTTTGCTGGAATGTGTAAAAATCAAATCAGGGAATTTGGGGTGTCCATCACTTAGAGTATTTACCATTTCTGTGTGTGGACATTCCAAGTTCTCTCTTCAAGCCACTTGAAAATATACAACACATTGCTGCTAACTACAGTTGCTGTATTAGTCTGTCCTAATGTTGCTAAAAAAGGCATACCTGAGACTGCATAATTTATAAAAGAAAGAGGTTTAATTGACTCACAGTTCCACATGGCTGGGGAGGCCTCACAATCATGGCAGAAGGTGAATGAGAAGCAAAGTCACACCTTACATGATGGCAGGCAGGAGAGAGCTTGTGCAGGGGAACTCCCATTTATAAAACCATCAGATCTTGAGAGACTTATTCACTACCATGAGAACAGTGTGGGGAAAACTGCCCCCATGATTCAATTATCTTCACCTGGCCCCTCCCTTGATACATGGGGATTATAATTCAAGGTGAGATTTTCGATGAGGACACAGCCAAACCATATCATCCCATCCCCAGCCCCTCCCAAATCCCATGTCCTCACATTTCAAAACCAATCATGCCTTCCAAAAGCCACCCAAAATCTTAACTCATTTCAGCATTAACTCAACAGTCAAAGTCCAAAGTCTTATCTCAGACACAGCTAGTTCCTTCCACCTATGAGCCTGTAAAATCAAAAGTGAGTTAGTTACTTCCTAGATACACTGGGGATACAGGCATTGGGTAAATATACCCATTCCGAATGGGAGAAATTGGCCAAAACAAAAGGGCTACAGGCCCCATGCAAGTCCAAAATCCAATGGGGAAGTCAAATCATGAAGCTCCAAAATGATCTCCTTTGACTCCATGTGTCACATCCAGGTCATGCTGATGCTAGAGATGGGTTTCCACAGCTTTGGGCAGCTCCACACCTGTGACTTTGAAGGGTAAAGCTCCCACTCCTGGTTGTTTTCATGGGCTCATGGGCTGGTGTTGAGTGTCTGCAACTTGCCAGGCCCAAAGTGCAAGCTGTCAGTGGATTACTATTCTGGGGGCTGGAGGACAGTGACACTCTTCTCACAGCTCCACTAGGCAGTGTCCCAGTGTGGACTCTGTGTGGGGGCTCCCACCCACATTTCCCTTCTGCACTACCCTGGCAGAGGTTCTCCATGAGGGCTCTGCCCCTGCAGCATAACTCTGCCTGGACATCCAGGCATTTCCATACATCCTCTGAAATCTAGGCAGAGGTTCCCAAACCTTAATTATTGACTTCTGTGCACCTGCACGATCAACACCATGTGGAAGCCGCCAAGACTTGGGGCTTGTAACCTCTGAAGCCATGGCTTGAGCTATACCTTGGCCCCTTTTAGCCATGGCTAGAGTGGCTGGGATACAGGGCACTAAGTCCTGAGAATACACACAGCAGAGGGGTCCTGGACCCAGCCCAGGAAACCATTTTTTCCTCCTAGGCCTCTGGGCCTGTGATTGGAGGGCCTGCCATGAATGTCTCTGAGATGCCCTGGAGACATTTCCCCCATTGTCTTGGTGATTAGCATTTGGCTCCTCATTACTTATGCAAATTTCCACTGCTAGTTTGAATTTCTCCTCAGAAAATGAGTTTTTCTTTACTACTGCCTCATCAGGCTGCAAATTTCTCCAACTTTTATGCTCTGTTTCCTCTTGAACACTTTGCCACTTAGAGGTTTCTTCTGCTAGATATCCTGAATCATCTCTTTCAAGTTCAAAGTTACACAGATTCCTAGGGCAGGGGCAAAATGCCGCCAGTCTCTTGCATAGCAAGAGTGACCTTAACTCCAGTTCCCAACAAGTTTCTCATCTCCATCTAAGATCACCTCAGCCTACACTTTATTGTCCATATCACTATCAGCATTTTGGTCAAAGTCATTTAATAATTCTCTATGAAGTTCCAAACATTCCCTCATCTTCCTGTCTTCTGAGCCCTCCAAGACTCTAGAAGTACCAAACTTTCCCACATTTTCCTATTTTCTTCTGAGCCCTCCAAACTGTTCCAACCCAGGCCTGTTACCCAGTTCCAAAGTTGCTTCCATATTTTTGGGTCTCTTTCCAGCAGCACCACACTCTACTGGTACCCATTCACTGTATTAGACTGCTTTCATGCTGCTAATAAACACATACCTGAGACTGGGTAATTTATCAAGGAAAGAAGTCTAATTGACTCACAGTTTCACATGGCTCAGGAGGCCTGCTTTCATGGCAGAAGGCAAATGAGGAGCAAAGTCCTGGCTTACATGGTGGCAGGAAAGACAGCGTATGCAGGGGAACTCCCATTTATAAAACCATCATATCTTGTGAGACTTACTCACTATCCCAAGAACAGCATGAGAAAGACCTGCCCTGATGATTCAGTCACCTCCCACCTGGTCTTTTCCACGACGTGTGGGAATTATGGGAGCTACAGTTCGAGATTTGGGTGGGGATTCAACCAAACCATATAGGTCATATCCCCAAACCATATGGTTGGGGATACAACCAAACCATATCTGCTATCAAACATTAGAACATATTTCTTTCTTTCTTTCTTTCTTTTTTTTCAGGCCAAGTTTTGCTCCTGTTGCCCAGGCTGGAGTGCAGTGGTGCAATCTCGACTCACTGCAACCTCTGCCTCCCGGTTTCAAGCTATTCTCCTGCCTCAGCCTTCCTGGGTAGCTGGGATTACAGAGATGTGCCACCACGCCCAGCTAATTTTATATTTTCAGTAGAGACAGGATTTCTCCATCTTGGTCAGGCTAGTCTCAAACTCCCGACCTCAGATGATCCACCCGCCTCGGCCTCCCAAAATGCTGGGATTACAGGCATGAGCCACCACACCTGGCCAGAACTTATTTCTTCTAACAGTATGTTTGTAACAACTTTCTTCATCAGCCCCATCCACCACCACCACCACTCTTCTCAGCCTCTGGTATCTATCAGTCTACTCTCTATTTCCATGAGAACAACTTTTTCAGCTCCAGCCTATGAGTGAGGACATGTGATATTTGTCTTTCTATTCTTGATTTATTTTACTTAACATGATAACCTCCATTTCCATTCATATTGCTACAAATGAAAATGATTTTCATTACGCCACTTTTAAACATGAACATTTGACAAGAAATTGACTTATTTATTATTGTTATGTACAGTAACTAGTTTAGGCTAAATTGGGTCTATTGTTGGGAGTATGCACAATGACAATAATACAATAGTAATTATGCATAATCCCAACAACAGACCCAGCTTTACCCTATTTATCTTATATAACAATAAGTAAATACATAATACATAAAAGAATTATATATTTTTCCTCTAACACATAATATTTCTTTATCTCCCTTTTCCTTTTTCTCTCTTTCTTACATATACACAGGTGCTTGTGCACGGCACAGGTTAGTATAAACCAGAATCAATGGCAGAGCTCACTAAAACACAGATTTCTGGCCCCAACACTAGGGTTTCTGATTCAGTCTCTGTGGTATAGAGTATAGCAGTTTGCATTTCTAAGGTGTTTCTATTGGTGCTGATGCTGATGCTGATGCTGCTTTTCCAGGAACAACACTTTGATAGCCACCTAACACATGTTTGTATTTTTTCAGTTCAGATACGCATGAGCAAGTCACAGGAAGCATGGTCATTGGACAATCCTGTATAGTAGAGTGGTTAAGACCAAACATTTGAAAGTAATTCAAATATGTACAATGGAAAGCATTTAGAATAGTTCGTGGCACATTGTAAGAATTCAAAAACTGATAGTCATTATTACTGATTTTTTACTAGAGCTGTCAGTCTATCCAATATGCTTCTTTCAATGCAAGCTCCACATATCCCACTAGCTGGACTTACTTTAAGATGAATAAACAAAAATACAAAAATCAGGATCGCAACCATGAGCTCTATTTTGATAATAACAAATATCTTTCATTTCCTTTAAATTTCTAAAATATCCTGCAAATGTGACTATATGCATATATATGTTCATGTACTAAATGTTGATTTGTACATTTGTTATTATCAAAGACCAAGCTTTGGCTAACACACTTAAAAAGGATAAACGCTGTTTACAATCTGACTGACTATGATTGTTTGTAGTGATGCAGTAGAAGAGAATCATTTATCAACTTAAGATTTTATACTTTCTTAAGAACAGTACTTCCATTAAAATGTTCTCTAAATATGGTAATATTAGGCAAATGCAAGAGTGCAACTACTGTATTTCGAAAAATCATAAACAATTGTTTGCATTTAGTTCATAGTGCTGTAAAAATATTACTTTCTATAATATACGTAGCCATACTTTATAAATTATTTAGTATTTAACATAATTATAATAAATAATAAAAATTAAGTGCATATTAGCTCCATTCCTTATTTTAAACCCGTATATATATTATATGTATGTATTAATCCTTCAAATCACTACTTGAGATGAATTCTATTATTATCTCCATTTTGCGATAGCAAAGTCCAGTCCCAGAGAAGCTAAATTAGTTATCCAAGATTGCATTAGTTATTTTGGCAAGTCAAATTTGAACTCAGGTAGTTTTATTCCATGGCCCATATTTTAAGCTGTTCATTAAGTTCTCTATCTTGTTGGGATGCTGGGTCTGGATTCATGGAGTCACGCGATCTAGTGACAGGATGAACCAAGTGACCAGGGAGTGGTCGTCTCATTAAAGTATGTAAGGAGCATAAGAGGTGAGGGTTGTTAGGTAAGATGAGAAGTCTGGGGTCCCTGTGTGGTGAGTCTAGAAGTCACAGTCCAGTATAAAACAGGCTTTTAAAGGTAAGTGGCTGGAAAGCTGGACACAGATTTAGTAGACTGGCTTAGAGTCAGTCTATCTAAAGGCTGAATGGACCTTCACAGAAGTTATATCATGCTCTGCTGTTGTATATTCCCAAATGCCTATTCCTTTGAGACTTGAGGGGTCCAGGACCAGGCCTGCAGATTTGATCAGAATATGACTGCATTTGGGGGCTTCTACTGGCATCTGCTCCCCCAAAGACTTGGGATCATCTGAGAGTTCTGCAGTTGAGTATGAGGCCTCTAGTAAGAGGCCTCTCATATCTGAGACCCATTCTAAAGATCAATTATTTGCCTGCTTGTGGTCCACAGTCAAGATATGCATACAGATCCTCTAGATTCTATCTACTGTGAAATACTCTCAAGGATACTAGGCAAAATATTACACTGACTAAGTCTTCATATCATTCACTATTTCATTAGGCCCCACCTGAACTCAATGTATTTTTAATCATTTTTCCAGAACTCCTTTAAACAGCTCTTCCGTTATTGTCAGAATACTGACTTAGAGTCCTCAGATTGCTTCTTCAGCTGGATTATATTTCATATTACATTTTTTGGCTGGTATTTTTATTTCCTTTTTTTTTTTAATTTCCAACAAAGATTTCACTAATACATTGAAAAGAACCAAGAATAATCTGCTTTTCTCATGAACCCTAACCTGGCCACCTCAGTCTATTATAATGTCTCTTTTTCCTTGCAGTAAAGAATTTATAGCACCCATTTGACACTTGACACAGAGTATATACTTACTGTATTTATTAGGTTTTGAGTATATCTTTTCATACACATTGTTATAGTTTTCAATTCTAAATGCACAAGGTATAATATGATACTTTGTGAATAAAAAGATAAACATTAAAAATTGATTGGTAGGTTATTTTTTAATATGCTGGATAGAACTTTTTGCTATGTATAATCCATCAATTTGCTTCAAAAGTATTCCTTAGCTATTATTTGTTACTACAACACTACCTTTAAAAACTAAATGAGGCCGGGTGTGGTGGCTCACGCCTGTAATCCCAGCACTTTGGGAGGCCAAGGCGGGCAGATCACCTGAGGTCAGAAGTTCAAGATCAGCCTAGCCAACATGGCACAAACCTGTCTCTACTAAAAGTACAAAAATTTGCTGGGCATGGTGGAGGGCGCCTGTAATCCTAGCGACTCAGGAGGCTGAAGCAGGTGAAGTTTGAACCTGGGCAGCAGAGGTTGCAGTGAGCCGAGGTCACTCCACAGCACTCCATCCAGCCTGGGTGACAAGAGTGAGATTCTGTCTCAAAAAAAAAAAAAAAAAAAACAACAACAACTAAATGAAAACTCCCTCAGCATTTTAATTCAAATATTGGATTATTCATATTAAAATATCAATAGAATATAAACACAAAGTTGATAACTCAAATTCAGTATAGTAATTAACAATATGTATCTTGGTTTTAAGTCTCAATAGTTTTTTATGACAATTAAAATTAAATTTTACAAGCAGAGCATGAGTAATTTAGTGAAATTAATATCTGATATAATTATCATTAGGTAGCAACCATTATGAGCATCAAAATTCCATCCTATAAATATTACACTGTGCAGAATCAGTTAGATGCAGCCTGCCTTGGATGTCTTCCTCTTCCTTTTTACTTTCAACATCGTTTTAGTTTTTATGAAAACAAGTTATTGCCTAAAGACCAGGCTAAGGTCCATATTTCAATTTTAAAAACTGAAATAAATTATAGAGGCCATTTCTTATCAAATGTTAAGAACCAGGAGACAACAACAAGGTTAACACAATAATTCAAGAACAAAGAATCACTAGGAAAAGTGGGAAAAAAAAAAGAAAAAAAGGAAAAGAAATTTAACTAAAAACTAATCATCATGTTGATGTCTACTTGTGTGTTTTTAGTCATATATTCCATCCAGGCTTTATCTCTCCAAGCTAAACAAATTAAGAAAATGGGAAAGATCGTTTTTGTAAATAATTTCAATGCTTGTTTGTTTTTAACTGAATAGTTAATATATATATGGCTAAGTGAAGTTTTTCAGTTTTCAGCAATGTGGCATTTTAAACTGACAACTGTAATATAACTTAATTATCATTAATAAAGACGATTACATTAGTTCAAGCCTCATATGCCTGGTTTATTACAATTGCCTCCTAGTTCTGCCTTCTGGATTTAGAATCTCCCATTTCAATATATCAGGAGTAATTTTTATAAAATACAAATCAAATGTTGCCATACCTCAGACCCTTTAGTGGCTCCCCCGTCACCTTCTACAACATGGTATAGAAAAGTGTTTATGACATGGTATGTCTTATTCATTGTAACTATGCTATGTCACACTCTCATTTCTCTGTGCCTTTACTTATACAACTAACTTTCCCTAACAGATTCCAACTCCACTCAACTTCTCTCTTACCTGTATTCTTCCTTCATGAGTCAACTTCAGCATTTCTCCTTTGATGATATTTTTTGCACATGCCCCTGTTATAGACTTTATTACCTTGTTTTCTTGGTGTAGCAAAACTTGTCAGTGTCCTATGCATGTCCCTCAGAGCATTTGGTATGCTTTGGCCCACTTCCACCTCCTGGTATTGTCACTGGATCCTAAGGGTGTTGCTTTTCCAGCCAGAAGCCTCTGTGGGTGGTGGCGCCTTTGCCCAAGTTTTGCTCGGACTAGCTGTGTTTGGATCACCCACTCCACCTGGCAGGCTGTGCTTGGCTCATGCTACTGGGCTAAATCCCACACTTTGCCAGGGCAAGCCAGGTTCAGAGCAGCGAGGGGTGCATGAGTGAGCAAGTGCAGGGTCTTGTCACTGTGCATAGCCACGCACGCTAGCTGCTTTGGCGGGACGGGTAGCTCCAGCCGCCCTCTCCCGGCAAACCTTAGATTGAATCAGATACAGGGCAAGAGGCTTCTGCTGTGAGCACCCGCGTCTGGATGAGGGGCTCCCTGAAGAGCCGCAACTCTTCTCTCCTTTTTGTTGCTCGCCACATGGTGAGTGGGGTGGCAGCTAAACAGGGTTTTAGCCCTGTTTGTGTTACCGCTCTTTCATTCCTGCCATTTGGTGGGTCCCGAGTTTTTGGCCCACATCCAGGAAGAATGAGGTACGCGCACAGCTGGAGAGTTAAGGTGGAGAGGAGCTTTACAAAGCAACAGAACGTCTCTCAGGAAACCGAAGTGTGTAGCTCCTATCCATAGGCAGGTTATCCCCATAAGTGTCCAGCTCTCAGCAGAGAGAAGACCCGGAATGGGTAGTTCCTTTCTGCAGAAGGTGGTCCCAGGAGACATGAAGAGGAAATCTCCTTCCTGCAGCTGGTAGTCTCGATGTCTGTGTGAGGCTGGCTGGCTCCAGGGTTTTTATGGGCTCAGAAAGGAGGAAGTACATGTTGATTGGTCCACGGGTGGCCATGGGCAGGCCCCGTAAAAGCACCGTAAGTTTTCACTCTGGGCCACGGACTCCACCGGAACTGATGCGCTGGTCCCCAGGCTTCAGGCCATCGCTGGCTTGAAGGTGGGGCTTCACCGGGGACACTCCACTTTCCACCCAGGAGCCTGTCTTCTGCTGCCATCAATCATGTTGTTCATGGTGCCCAGGCTGTTTATGAGGAGGAGTGCCTGCAGGCCCACAGTGAGCAGCCCTCTGTCCCCTCTTGGCCTCCCTCCTATGTTCATTGGCGCCCAAAGTTCACAGGAGGCTGAGGTGGCAGGGGGCTGGCATGTCAGCACCAACCCAGGAACACACACACCCAGCCTGGCTGTGACAGCACCTGGGCTCGGCCCGAACTTTGCTTCAAAATTGGAGGGGGTGCCAAGAGCTGGAAGAGGTCAGGCAGGGGGAACAGGCACTTCCGACTTTGTGGGGGCAGGGGAGCTTCCTGGATCCCTGAAAGCACAGAGATGCCTAGGTCTGCAGCCACAGCTGGGCAGCTGGAGCTACACCCAGGATGGCAGGGCTCCCACCCTGCCAACTTGGAAGGGGGTTAGGTTTCTGCCTGTTCCTTGCTCCCACCGGCTCCCTGGAGCATTTAGCCCTGGTCATACCTCCTCTGCTGTAGCTGGTGTCTTTGCAGTGGCTGCTCCAGATGGGCCACTGCTGCCATCAGTATCCACAGCCTGACTCAGTGCCCTTCTATCAGATTATGCCGAGGGAATTTGACTACTTGCTTCTACTGGAGGCAAGAAAATCCAAAAACTTGGCAGCCCATTGGCCAACATTGCAGCTAATTACTCTCAGGATTTAGTGTATATGTTTTCCAGTTCCATAACCTCTCAGGAACTGGACAATTAAAACTATCAGGACAGATAACTCTGATGCATGAGTATGCATCTTTTTCTAGAGTTTGCCCTTGGAGTGAAGTTTCAGTTCTCCTTATGATTGTTGGTTTAATAGCAATTGTTGGTTTAATGGCTACCTTCTCTTCTTTGCCTCACTTTCTCACTTCCTTATCACTGTTATCTGTACTTCTCAAAAAATATTTATACATGAATATTTTGTGTCCAGATTTTCTGTTGGAGAATCCACAGTAAGCCACTGGACACCAGAGGTACCACGGTGTGGGGAGCAGAGCCTTCAGATGGGATGCTGGAGTTGAATCACTTGTTGGCCAGTTGGTATCAAGACCAGTTGGCATTTTATAACATCACAATGACCAAGATTATCCCCTATGTGAATTGGGATGGCATAAACATATAAGGTTATGTATGCCTTATGCAGTATTTCCAGAATTTGAGATAGTGACAATGATAATGATAATGACTGTGGAGTTGGTAGTTGTAAGTATTGTCAGTGATCTGAAGGAGAAAATGACTTTTAAAAAAGCTTCAACTGGTCAATCAAAATCTCAGGACATGGTGAGAACGTCACAAGATCTCTATAACACCATCTAAAGCAACCCTCTCCTTTTGCAGTTTAAAGGAGATTGAACTAAAAATCAGACCTTGTGCCTGGTTATAAGAATAGCAGAACAGTAGAGAAGCCTCACTTGACAGCACCAGCACGCCTTCTGTGGAAAAGTCAGAACCTTCACAGGGAAGGAGTAGGACCCTGAACTCTGGGTTTGGAACATCTGGGTGGCTCACACCTCACTAAACCAAGATTCTTTCCTCCCCTGAAGATCACATAAACACCTCATCTGAGTTTGATACTTCAAATTGTGCACATCTTCCTCCAATTTTTTTCTTCTCTTTGACTTCTAGACCAATTATTATGTTCAAGACCAAGAATGGCCAAAATGAGGAAGTACTGTCTCTGTTTTAACAATAAAGGAATTATTCATCAAATGAACCACAGACACTGGTTAATATATCCAGGTAGATCCAGAAGCACTTAGAAGAACACTAAGAGTAAGTTTACTACGAGTAAATCTTCTGAGTGCTGGAAAAGGTGTGTGTGCAAAATATTAGAAACACACGGTAGACTCTAAAGATAGTATTTACCTAATGTAATGAATTCAAATCTAAATATATATATTTTGAGGTCTAAATGTCCACATCCATACCTAGTAGTATACCTAATTACATGTTTCTGTAAAATGTTTTAATTTCAGAAACTAAAAATATATATTAAATTAGCATACTATCACATTAATCAATGTTTAAATTATACAATAATTATAAAATGTAAATCTGTATCCTTGAAAGTTAATTAAAATATATAGGATATGATTCATTTTTTAAAGTCTTGAAGAATATCCAGCACAGTCATTTAACAGATTACATTAGCTGAGTTTCTTTTCAGAATTAAAATGTAATAAACTTACACTCTTTGAAAAACTACATATAAGATCTATATAAATATTCCACTTACTTTCACTTGACCCACAAAGGCATTGGCTTCTTCTTCCACCACAGATAAATTTCTTGGCAGATAAGGATCAAACACTGGAGCATTGTCATTGACATCTGTCACCACTATGTTTACTGTGGCAGTTGAGGTCTTAAAGAAAAACACAAGCATTAAATGTGAGAGGAGCTATTTTTACTTAGAATTCACTTAAGTAGTCATTCTGGCATTTGTCTATCTGAAAAGCATCTCATTTTTCTTTCTAATCCTTAGCTTTCCAAAAAATAAAAATAAAAAAATAAAAAAAAGAAGCTTGCAAAGAAGCTTCCCACCTCAAAAAACAGATGGGAAAAGCAAATGATGATATTAAAGGGCAAACATCTTTTTGGAAATGTCAAGTATTTCCTGGAGGAAAACGGTTTTACCTTTATCTTGTTCACATTTTATGGGTGGCAAGCTTTTGTTTATACACATACACTGCTTTATCTCTGAAATGTGCCATTTCTGTAGTTTTTGCTGCTTGTATTTTTGACTGTTTAAAAATAAAACCAGTACATTATAAAATAGCATGGTACATCAAATGGGCATTTTCTGGAAAGCTCATGCTATCGAAAAATGCTACCTTAATAATTTTCTAGGTGTACATTTAAACCAAGAGTTTGAGTACCATATACTAGGCATGAAATGATTATCTTATAAGCATACAGCTTACGGAAATGGTATGCAGGTAAACCTACCAGTAGTGTGTGCTACCTAGTTAAAAGTTAAATCCCTGGCCTGCTGCAGTCAATATTATGTAGGTCAATGACTTCTGCACAATCAATGACTATCTTCATGCATGATTCAAGCTGGAAACTGCTCTCTCTAATCAAAGCCTGAGTACAGCACAGAACCTCTACCTAGCTCTGTCACAGTGTGGGGCTGATCACAAAAGGCTGAGAGCAAAGGTACAGAGAGAAAGAATATTAACCTGGAAAGTAAGAAACCTGGTATGCTATGGTATTAAATATTTAGTAACTATAAATAAAAAGGAGGAGGAAAAAGCAAGGTGATACTGTCATGAGAGAATTATCCACCTTTTGTTTAAAAAAAATGCAAGGTTCCATAAATTAGTAAGTGATTTGTAGTGAGAGGCTAAAATCCTCAGCATTAAGAAGTGACTTGAGTGAAGCTGAAAAGGTTTTGCAGCAGTCATGGGGCTAAGGAGTCAAGTGATTTTTTTTTTTTTTTTTTTTTTTTTTTTAGCTATTAAAGAGGACAGATCTTGGTAAATACCCAATGCTTTCTGTTGGGGTCACAGAAGTTCTATACCATGCAAGTCATGGTGCTTGGGAAAAAGACCAAACCTCCCTCAAATGTAAACCCAGTATTGAAACTCTGATTGGATTTAGGTGATCTGCCCCTATTTTAACAGAAGCAAAAGCAAATACCTTTTTTAGTAATGTAACTTTACCCAAGCCTCTACAAATTTTTTCATGCACAGTATTCAGTAGTCACTTAATAATTACCATGCATAGCAGGGAATTCCTGGGTGTTAGTGATGGCTTATTTCTTTATTTGTATGTTGGCTTACCCTTTGAAAATTTATGTTGCTATTCATATGTGATTTGCACACATTTTTGTATTTAAAGTTAAATAAAATTTTTATTTAAAGACACGTACAAAGATGGTCAGAACATCATTATATAGTCAAAATCTGGAAACAACCCAAATGTCCATTGATAGTAGATGGTTATACAGGATTGTGTTTTATGTATGCAATGGAATCATATGAAGTACTGAGAATGTACAAACTACTGCTATAAGTAATAACACGGATTAATTTCATGAACCTAAGTTTCTAGAACATAAATAACACATACTATATGATTCCATTTATATAAACTTCAAAAACAGGCATAATCCCTACATGGTGATAAAATTAGAATACGGGTCACTTTGAAGAAGAGGATCAAATAGCGACAGAAATGATCACAAAGCTGAGCTTCTGGAGTGCTGATTAATTTCTGTTTTTTGTTATGAGTAGTGGTTACATAGGTGTGTTCTCTATGTAAAAATTCATTAAACTGTAGAATTATTGTTTGTGCATTAGTCTGTGCGTTATATTTTCTTAAAATTATTTACTTTAAAAGATGCACACACACAAACATACACATGTGTGTCGATATATGTAAGTATGTTTAAAGAAATTCAAGTGCTACTTGACTAGATGGAATCCAGATCATTTCATTTTCCTCATTACTTTTATATATTTTCTAAATGTTCTCCCAAAAGGCTACCATGCTTTTATGACAAAAAGTATTTTAACAAATATTATTTCTTTAAAATTTGCCTTAAAATTGAAAGCAGTAAAGAAGATGTGTTTTTTACAGTTGTGGTAGTTCCCAATTTGCCTGAGGGTTAACAAGACATTGAAATTTACAGCCAGGATCCAAAATCTAAGAATGGTGACCCTGGAGTTTGCTGGCTTTTCTTCAAATTGCCTGACCCCCTTTACACCAGCCTGTCTTTACCTGTCAATCCACTGTTTTTCTCATCCTATTCTTTAAAATTTCTATTCATGTTTTCAGACTATTCTGTATCCTCAGTTTAAGACTGTAACTCTTAAGTGGAAAATGAAGAATACAACCAGATCACTAAGTAAACTAAGAAGTCAAATAACAGTTCCATAATTTTGTGCTAATAGGGGATGATATTTATGGGACATGCAGGCATTTTCTTCATTTCTTACTGAATTTTATATGACATGAAAAAAATCCATGTCTTACAGAAATGTACAGTCACAACTATACATAGAATAATTTCCAGTTTATATATTTCTTGAAGTTTTTTAATACCACTTGCTTCAGAAATACTTATGTAAAAATGAGGATTTCAGGGCTATCCATTAGGTCTATTGACTATTGTTCTGAACCTATGGAAATATTTATAAATTAGTTAGGTGTAAATCATATTTAATTTTTCTTGATTGGTTCAGAAGGATGGCAACAATATGCTTCAATATGGATCTGTGCCATAGAGAATGTTTATGTCTTATTAAGGAAAGACTTCTTTTCATTGTTCAAGCTTAAAAATTAGCAAATGAAAACAGATCACTTTAATTAATTGTTAGGACCATATGTCATTAACATGTGTTCACAACAATTAATTTTAAATATGAATATATATATAATGCCAGTTAAATTAAAAAGATCTCAAACTAATAAACCTAATAAACAAAAAATTACCTATTTTCCATCAACAGAGTTTGCTCACTGATTATTTCCTCAAAAGTTGTATTAACTTATAATTCCACTAGCTGGAAATACTTGCATGTTAGTACTAAATACTGTAATTGAACACTTTCATGTTCATTATTTAATTTAAATGTGTCTTAGAATTTACTTTGTGTAATATCATAGAAGAATTTTCAAAATATATGCCTCATTCTCAACGATGCAAGATATTTGTTTTTGTTTGTTTTCAGAGAAGGTATCACTCTGTCATTCAGGCTGGAGTGCAGTGGCATGATCTCTGCTCACTGCAACCTCCGCCTCCCAGTTTTAAACAATTCTCCTGCCTCAGCCTCCTGAGTAGCTGGGATTACAGACATGTGCCACCATGCCTGGCTAATTTTTGTATTTTTAGTACAGATGGGGTTTCACTATGATGGCCAGGCTGATCTTGAACTCCTGACCTCAAACAATCTGTCCGCCTTGGCCTACCAAAGTGCTGGGATTACAGGCGTGAGCCATCGCACCCAGCTTACTGTTGTAATTTGAATACACATTTATTTTTACAAACTAGTATGGCTCTGAAAGAAGGATATTAATATAGCATCTTTTTTTATTTTCGTTATTGTTGTTTGTTTGAGACATGTCTCATTCTGTTGCCCAGGCTGGAGTGCAGTATGCGATCATAGCTCACAGCAGCTTTGAACTCTTAGGCTCAAGTGATTCTCTCACCTCAGTCTCCTAAGTAGGTGGGACTACAGGTGCACGCCACTATGCCCAGCTAATTTTTATTTCTTTATTTTATTTTTGTAGAGACAGAGTCTCAGTATGTTGCCTAGGTGGTCTCAAACTCCTCATCTCAATCCCACCTTGGCCTCTCAAGGTGCTGGGGTTATAGGTCTGAGCCACGATATCCAGCTCATCTTTTGTTTTTTGTTGTTGTTGTTGTTGTTGTTTAATAGTATAAAAAAAGTGAGTTATAAAGCCATAGTCAAAGAAAGTAGTGTAAATTCATCTATCAATACACAATGCATTATTTGAAATTCATGAGAACATACATTAAGAGTATCTTATTTATTCTCTTCTAATATTTCCTATCTCAGGAAATGACATGGCAAAATAATTAACTAATTTTCTAAGTTACTTTATCTCATACATGCAATTTATTAGTCACCAAGTCCTGTTAATTTGACCTTGTAAATGCACCTTGTATTACGCAGTTTTGAGCAATGGATAAATAATACAATTTTCATTTCCTGAGTAAATAGCTGGAAGTCAGATAACTGGGTTTTCTGATTAGCATACGTTTAGCTATGTAAGAAAACCAGAAATGTGTTTTGCTCAATAATTTAATGAATAATTTTTAATACATTTTCTTGTTAATCAACTTCATGAACACTTTTAAGGGCAGTGTGTAATACTACGAATTTAATAAGCAATTTTGGCTTTAATGCTAGAGAGGATAGGAGAAGGGATGTTTGTTTTTTATTTAATCACAAAAAAATGCGTTTTTTTAATCATTTAATTTTTACATCTTTTGACACAAAATTTGTTAAACATTTCATGGCGAGAAAACTATTTCTTTATATTTTGTGTGCATCTCATAGCACAGCCATTTGTTTTGTGCTATTACATTTACATTAGATGATTGAAATTCAATGACATTCAATACATGGTTTAAGATACATGTATGCTTAGAATTTATCTGAGCAGAGACTCATGGTATGTACAGGAATCAATCAGGAATATTTCAATTTGTTCATTAAGAAAGCAGAAAACATTATCAGAGATAAGGTAACCCTATAATTATGGAGCCCTTATCATTTATCTATTTCTTAAATAAAAACATGAGTGTTTAATTTCAAACGTTCAATTTCTTTTCTATAGTCAACAAGATTCACTACATATTCTCAGCAATAATAAAGATATTATTTTATTAAGAAATGTGTCTATCGTGTTTACTAATAGAACACACAATGTCAGCTCAACGAATATTTTTAGATGCTTTAAATATCTATTTTTATTATAATTTTTATTACATGCTGAAATAAATTACCTTATAACTTATTTTATTTAAATATCTGAAAAAAGAAGAGCTAGAAAGAATACTGAAAATTTCCATCTGTGAGAAAGCACAAGAAATGTTACTTATAGAACACAAAGTTTTCCTATCTGAATAAAAATCTTCACTGCTATATCTAAAATTCTTTTCAATAACAATGGGACAATGAGGATTTATAGTTTAGAATTCGATCATTTTTTGTTTAGGCCATTAAAACAAGAAAAATGCATATTCAGTAATGGGTATAGTATTTAGAGAATATTAATTTAAAACATTTTCATCCTTATGTGCAAGTCATCTTGTTGCTACACAATTCAGAGCCAAGCCAAATTCATTCAGATTGTAGAGTTTCATTCATGATGTAGAGTGGAGGTCCTTCCTACCATTAAAGATTATCCAGGAGGCTTTCTTTCCTTCTGAAGGAAAAAAATATACATATAATCTAGAATTTCTTTGAGAAAGAGAAAAGGGAAGTTCCTTCTATTATGAATTATGGGAAGGAGAACGGCAGACACAGAAGAGACATGAAGGCAGGAGGCAGAGGTCCTCCTCCTCATCCCCTACTGCCACTTTGGACCCCTCCTTAAATGAAGAGGCACTGCAGAAACATTTTGGAGGAAGGGGGAAGTGATGACTGGGAAAGTAAGAGAAATTTGGGTGAAATAATCGCAGTAGTTTTCAGGAGTATGTAAGCCTCCGGAAAATTTCCATAGGTTCCATGGGAGGCCCCATCTAATACGTTATGGCACTGAATATACAGCAATGGCAGAGAGAGGTGTCGAGAGAGAGAAGTCATCCTACCAGCATAAAGGACTGGTAAATACATGTTACATCTAGACCACGGTTTTAGAATGAAGTCAGGGAGGAGAGGTTTGGTTGGTAGCTTAACTACTGAGCATTTACTTTGTCTTAAACACATAATGCTGAAATACTGTTCTAAGAAATTTAAGTGTGACCCAGATTACACCTATTCCATACCTGTCCAAACACACATTTATACATTATTGTCTAAGTAGGAAGATTACATCGGGTATGAAAAATAAGGAAGCTTTTTTTTCTCTGTGCACATCTGAGTGTAGTATGTAAAGATTATATATGTATGTGTGTATGTATGTATACACATTTTATGCAATTGCACATTTCTTATATAAATATATATTTTTCAAAAATATCAGAAAGTATTTATAGTATACCTGTATACTTTAGTATGTACAATATATAACTATAGATATAAACATTTATATATTTGTACATAAACATTTTACGTTACTTATAAAGATTCACATATATGACTTAAATGTTTAAAGTTTTACTATTCTATAACCACATGTATTGTGTTCTAAAATCTTATTAAATCAGCTATTTTGAAATTCAAAGTTACTTTAACTTCACACATTTTCTCACGCACATATTTTTGCTTTTGTTAAGGTTTCCTATTTGATTATGAAGTTAAATGCTCAACTTTTAAATGTTAATTGTTCATTTATATTGCCATGTTTCAACGAAATTTAGGAAATAATATTGCTTCAAGACAAAAAGATGCTAAGTCTTCTAGCAATCTGAAGTTGTAAAATATTATAAGTGTTCAGTTTGAAAGCCATAACTGAGTAATTCAATCCAGTAATTCTAGCGCATTTTACAGAAATCAAACCACGATGGAATCAAGTTACCTATTGTATTAATTAAGGAGGAAAATAATATTGCTGAACGCACAGAATCTGGTCAGAAATATCTAGGCTACAGAATAACTTCACATTTTAAATGAAAAAAATTCCTGATCACTGTTCGCATATTTATTTATATCTTTCACTGTGTTATTGGTTGATTAACACAGCTGCAATCCATAAGCCTTACTTCCTAGCTATTTTTCAACCCACTGTTGCTACTTGCAGATAAGAATATCTAAAAGGAAATCTGCTAGGTGGGGTTTCCGAAAAAACTTTGGTTCTTTGTTAAAATAAAGCAGAGGTGCAGACTCTTATGGCATTTATCTTTATACTTTGTTTGTCTGGAATAGAGAATTGACGTCTAGAGTTGCAGAAGATGAGAATGAAAGTAGACAATAAAAATGACAAAGCAGAAAATAGCCAGCAGGCATCCTCCATGGCACTGATGTGCCCCTGCACCATCCCTTCACCGTCCACCTCTAGATTTTATTGCTTTTTTATTCTATGTCTTTGACATCCCTTTACAAAATCACAAATTCCAATTTGTCTATTTTTTGTTGTTGGTTGTCTGTGTCTTTGGGGTCATAGCCAACAAATCCCTGACAAATCCAATGTAATGATGCTTTTGCCCTACGTTTTCTTCTAAGAGTTCTAAAGACTCAGTTTCATTTCAGTTTTCAAACAATCACGTTTGAGTTTGTTTTTGCATATGATGTTAGATAAGGGTCCAACTTCATTCGTTTGCATGTAGAATGATCATGGCACCCATCATAAAAACTATCTGACCAATTAAGTGAATGTTTGTTTTTGGATTCTCTATTAAATTACATTGGCCTGTATTTCTGTTTTTATGCTAATACTACTCTGTTTTGAGTACTGTAGCTTTGTAGTAAGTTGAAATCAGGAAGTATAAGTTCTCCAGCTTTGTTATTTTTTTCTTTTTGGCTATCTGGGGTCCCATGAAATTTTAAGGATAAGTTTTAGAATAAGTTTGGTTTTTTAAAAAATTATTTCTACAAATAACATCATTGGGATTTTAATAGAAATTGCAGTAAATCTGTAGATTTCTTGGGAGAGTATTAACATTTTAACAGTGTTAAGTCTTCCCATCCATGACCATGGGATATCTTTCAATTTAGTTATGTTTTATTTAATTTATCTCCAAAATGTTTTGTAGTTTTCATTATACAAGTTTTTGATCTCCCTGGTTAATTCCTGAGTATTTTATTCTTTTTGATAGTATTGTAAATTGAATTGTTTTCTTAATTGTTTTAACTCATTCATTTTCAATCTATGAAAATGCAAATGATTTTGTGTGCTGATTTTGTATTCTGATACTTTGCAAAATTTCTTAGTTCCAACATTTGTGTATGTGTGTGCAAACATGAAACGTGTGTATGGAATCACTAAAGTTTTCTATATGCAAACTCATATCACCTCTAAACAGAGATAACTTTACTTCTTCCTTTTCAAATTGGATCTTTCTCTCTTTCTTTCCCTCTTTCTCTCTCTCTCTTTTCTTTCTTTTTTTGCCTAATAGCTCTGGTGAGGACCTCTGATACTATGTTGAATACAAATGGTAAAAGTAGACACCCTTGTTCTGAATCTTCAAAAAAAATTAGAATCGAAAAAGTATAGTTTTACCTGTACCCCTGATAGCTAAAAAAATAATAAAATTACATGAGATATGCAACTTATACAGATTTTTCAACAATCATTAACAAAGTAAATTTAGAAAAGGACAGTCAAATCAAACTTCCTCCATACTGTCTACAAATAAGCTCACAATGACCAATAGAATGTGACCTCTTATCTCCATCATCCCCATTTTGAGATGGTAGAAAAGGTGTATTCTCATGATAAAATTTTCAAATTCATCCTGGCAATTTGTTTCACACAAATTGCTTGTTAACATTTTCATTTAAATAAATTCCATCTATCTGTCTGTGTTTATTAAATATCTGTTTTAAACCACATGATTCTTAAGTTTAAAAGGTTAATTTTACTGTAATTACTAAATATTTAGATAAGAAAAGTGCTATTAAGACGTGAGAATATTATTGTTATATAATCACTTTTTTTCTTCAGGAACCCACTGTGTATGCCTACATATAAGTATATCCCTAAAATTATACAAATGATGGAATTAACTGAATAAACTTTTGTTCGAAATCTAAATGCTTTCTACTCTACTGATATTCTCATTACAAACTTTACAAATGAACACAAAATTTACTCAGAAAATCAGAATTTTAAAGCGAAATGAAACCTGAGTGATTATATAAGGAAACGAGGACCTAGAAATGCTAAGTGTCCTGTCCAAGGAGAATTAAAATATACAAATAAATTACTGAACAATGAACTAGAAAGAACAAAACTACTGATTTTAGCCCGGAACTTATTTTGGTTTTAAGTAGTCAAAAGTATTATTAGTAGATTGTGACTATTTTCCTTCCATCTGTTTCCTTGTCTAAGAAACTTTAAGGACAGACTTAAAATGTTCTAGCTAATATTACTGCCATTAGTTTCTGATTTATAATGTGACATATTTCAAAGCTATGTATTATCCTTTCTTTTTTTCCTATTTTAATGGTTGACCTGAATGCTCTTTCTTAATTTCACTTCACTGTAATTATACCTCTTAATCTATGCTAAATAATTTCTCCTTCTCCTCCTTAGAATATTTTCTCTCACTTATTGCCTAGCCGAGTTACCCTCTAAACTTTCATCATAAGTCAAGTTCTTCAATTACTTCCTCCAGAAACTCTCACTGACTTCTTTGCATACATCTAACACAGACAAACTGTATTAATTTAGGGCAGGCTGGGCGCAGTGGCTCACACCTGTAACCCCAGCACTTTGGGAGGCCAAGGAGTGTGGATCATCTGAGGTCAGGAGTTCGAGTCCAGCCTGGCCAACATGGTGAAACCCTGTCTCTACTAAAAATACAAAAATTAGCCAGGCGTGGTAGCATATGCCTGTAATTCCAGCTACTTAGGAGGCTGAGGCAGGAGAATCACTTGAATCCGGGAGGCAGAGTTTGCAGTGAGCCGAGATGTTTCCATTGCTCTCCAGCCTGGGCAACAAGAGCGAAACTCCATCTCAAAAAATAATAATAATAATTAGGTGGATTGCTTATATAAAAATTAGCCATAGGTTTTATTTACTTTTCTATCATCTAAGTACCTATTATCCTCACTGTTTTCTACAACTGTTCTGTATATTTTATTATATGTATATGTATGTTTATTTATGTAATGTATGAAAAATGTTAAATAGCTTACTATGGACAGATTGCAATTACCAAATTTAATTATTTCTATTTATCTCACTTTTAGTCAAGATGAGAAAGCTATTCAGGTATCAATTTTATATTTTTATTATAATAAAATCTCAGAAATCCTCCTAAAATAAATGTGAAGAGTACATTATTATTGTATACTTTCAGCCAATGTATTATATAGATTAAATAGATCATTTCAAGGAACCAGGAGATATGTTGATATTTAAATTGAGTGAGACTTGCTTATCAATCTGTAATGGGTTTGAAATTATTTCTAGACAATAGCACTGAGTTGACACATAAGCACCTGATTGAAAAAAAAAAAGAATCACCTAACACATGGCATAGAAATGGTGAAAATAGTTATTAACAATGGTAATATTACAATACATAGAAAGCGGGATGCTGGCAGTTGTGGATGAGATCGTTCAAATAATACAGACAAGTGATTTTAAAGCAGTTCAGAATATCTAACAATTTTTTTTTTTATTTTTAAAAGTGAGTTTTAGGTACAAAGGAAATAGAATTTATCTTCTTTGGAATTATAAGCCCATTTAAATTATTTAGATAACCAAGAATTACTTATGATTCTTACTGCTACTTACAAATGCCTGTGGAAACAAGCAAATCACTTTCCTAAGTGCTTAAAGATATTTATCCACAAAATCCACTCTTCCTCCCTGACCCTTAAAAAAATGACGCTAAGTGAAACAGGTTCCAACATAATAAACTGCCAGAACACATTTCATGGTGCAGTGCAAATGACAGACACAATGGAATACCTGTTAGAATAAAGTAGATTTCATTTTCCCTACAAGTTAGGTGAGAATGCTGATCTCAAGTATCTGTTCTGTCAAGTCAAAGATTGCAGCACAATAGCAAATTCAGAGTATAGGTGCATGTATTAATAGCCTGTTGGAGAAAAGAGCACCACTTCTAGTAATTATAAGAAGTTGCTCCAGATGAAAAACATTAATTCATGTCTGTGATACATTGTTTAAGACTCTCTCAGTTGCCTTAATACTATTTTTAAAACCCCTTCACAGGGAGCATACTCACCCCATCTGGCCTGCCATCTGAAGCTGTGATGATCAGAATGTAGCGATCAGTGCTTTCCCTGTCCAGTGCTTTCCCTAAGGTTAGAATCCCCGTGCTAGTGACAAAACAAACAAACAAATAAGACAAAAAGAGATATTACGTCACAAGGAGAGTCTTCTTGTATAGCGAATTACTTTTGATAGCTTTTTTTTCCCCTCTCAGTAATCATAGCTTGAGTATTTTAGATGTATAATACTAAGATTCATTCTGAAAATTGAAAACAGCTTTTAAGGCTGTCAAATTTCTTAGCAGTATCCATGAAACTGACACTGAGCTGATTTCCTATCTTCCAGGAAACAAAACATAACAAAACTGTGCTTAATTCATTCCAAGAAGAACAGTATCTATCTTGTTTTTGATTATTTCAAGAGAAAAGACTTCATTATTCCTTAGCTGTCTCAGAATTCTTTGAAACAAGGAATGGTTTCTTATAACTAATGTATATTACCTCCCAATTTATGTCATATATATGTCCATTATGAAAATGCAAAAACCCATCTAAATGTTATCTCTGACAAACTCTATAGATAAAAGTTTTTCTTTTTTCTTACTTTTAAAAATAACAAAGACCCGTTGTACAAAATTAGAAAATAGAATTTTTTTAAATTACAGAAATTATGTTTTTTGTAATGTTTCCTTTTGTACTTTATTATAACCACATTTAAATATATGATTGTTTCAGAAGAGGAATCATTCTGCATATTTTACATTTTTTAAGAAAATATAATTGTATTAGAATTCATGTTCTCATTTTATAATTTGTTTAAAACCCCTTTTGTGGCTACACTAACAATTTTAGTATTTTGTTATTCTTTGGAAATTTAGCTGTTTCTTAATTTAACTGATGTATAATGGGAGATTAACAGCACTTGGGAAAATTATTGCACTTAGAATATTTTTAATATCTACTCCTTATCTTTTCACTGTTCAGAATAAATGTTTCCAAATATTTAAGACTTTATTCACCCATGTAATTTATTTTATAACAGTTTGGCTTGCTCTCTAATGCATTTATTTCTTAAATTTTACATCTGATATTGTACACATTTTAATTGAGCTTAACAAGTATCCACTGTGTAGGAGAGTTTATCTGAATATAATAAGACATTAAAATATGTACCAAGTCCAAAACATAAATTGTTTTTAATGGATAAAATGCTTTCATTTTAAGGTAAGTGCTTTTATTGTAAAGAAAATTTAAACAATTCATATCACATATGGTAGTTGAGTACAGAGAGTCAAAGCCGATGAATCAAAATAAGAATCACAGTTACTCAATTTGCTTATTATGTTGTAATGGTTCACGTGGACTTTTTAAAAAGTTCTGAACATATGGCATGCCCATGAAAAACTGACTTTGCTTCCTGTACATTTTAAACATGTTTTGTCAAAATAATTGAAAACCAGTTCCCAGAGCATGTTCGCAACAATTAAGTTTGGACCAGCTTCCTACAGTACAGAAGGTCCAGATAATCCCATTTTAAAATTACATTAAATGAGAAAAGTAAGACATGTATTTCTTCTGAGGCTTATTCATAAGTATCTTAAGAAACAGGAAAGCTGAAAACCTAGCCACGGTATAATAAGAGAAAGAAAGAAAATTGAGTTACCATTTTCATTTTGTTTCTTCCCTCAGTTAATTATCTATATTCCTCCTTGTACATTAAATTAAAAAATTACTAAAAAGTATATTGTATATTTACGATGAATTACAAAACTCACCTGATAACTGAGTTGATTTCCTACCTTCCAGGAAACAAAACATAACAAAACTTTGCTTAATTCATTCCAGGAAGAAAAATATCTATCTTGTTTTTGATTATTTCAAGAGAAAAGATCCATTATTCCTCAGCATGTTCAGAATTCTTTGAGACAAGGAATGGTTTCTTATAAATAATCTATATCACCTCCCAATTGTATATAGTATTTGGAATATATATATATATGTATACTCTATATATACTATTTAGAATATATAATACTATATGTATTATTCCAAAAATACTATATGCTGTGTACAATATAGTATACAGTATATTCATACTTAGGGCCATTTTAAACACAAACAGCTAATTGTCTATGGTCTGGTGATTATTATAGAGGTAGTTTTTATGTAATATGCGGGCCTTGCGACTCAATGTTGTAGGCAGTTGTGTGGTATATTTGGGCAATGCAGAAGGGGAGAAAAACAGGCAGTGTATTTTGGGATTCATAGCTGAAAGACTAGTTTATAGGTTTACCTGTGCATCCTTTTATTAAATCCGAGAAAGAGCTCACAAAAAGTCTTATTACCAGCTAGATGGAGGCTATCAGGCCAGGATACACTGGGGTACACTTAGTAATGCAATACACCTTATAAGTTCACATATTAAAAATACATAAGCTTCTTCAATTGATAAAGCATCAATAATACTGCTACTTATATAGGATTGAAAATACATTTCCTAGGAGTGATGTCAGTGGAAATGGAGAAGACAGCCCCAAGAGATGGTCTCACCACAAAACGTCAAAAAATCACAATTAAGCAGGGACCTTCAAAAGCAAATTTGATGAAACTCTGGAAAACAGTCACAGGTTTATAGCAACCAGATGAAGGCAGAATTTGTTTTAAAAAAAGGTAAATCAAATCTGGTAGAAGAACTTTGTGGCATTTTGACTTGTCTTTATCCTACCATCTCACTGGCTCAGAGTAGCCTTGAAAACATCAGTGAACATTCCCAGTGTGACACTATGGTCTTTGTTTCTGGAGGGAGCAGAGTTATCCTTATTCATAAAGAACTGTGGGGGTCTATTCTAATCTGTCTGGAGACTGCCTGAAGGAGTGATTCATGGCACTTATCTTTGTTTCATCAAACTTGGAAATCACTCAAAGCAGAAAAGCAGTGGGCATTCCTCAGAAATACTGTAAGGCAGGGGATGGCCCACAAACACTTGAGGCGTATAATAGAGTGCCAAAAACTTGCCAGGAAAGTCTGGGTAAATAGTTTCATGGAAAATTCAGGCACTCAAAAGTGTACTGAGGAATACAGAATAATAAATATAATTGAGAATTCATAAATATACCCACACATCTACAGTCAACTGATTTTCAACAAGAATGCCAAGACCATTCAAAAGGGAAGAATAGTCTTGTCAACAAATGGCACTGGAACAAATGGAAATCTATACGTAAAAGAATTAAGTTATACTACTTCACTTCATACACAACTATTACCTCAAAATGGATCAACAATTTTTCTAAACACAAGAATTGAAACCTGCAAACAACTCTTAGATAAAAACTAGAGGTAAATATTCATAATCTTCGATTTGGCCATGGATTCTTAGATATGATACCAGATGCATGGGAAGCAAAGGAAAAAATAGATATACTGAACTTCGTCAAAATAAAAAAAAAACCTTTTGTGCATCAAGGGACATTATCGAGAAAGTAAAAAAAAACAACGCATATAACTGGAGAAAATACTTACAAATTACATGTCTGGTAAGAGTGTTATTTCCAGAATATATAAAGGATTACATAACTTAACGTCAAAAAGAAATCCCAATTTAAAATTAGGCAAAAGACTCAAATACACATTTTTTCCAAAGAAGATATACAGGATATACAAATAATCAAAAAGCATATGAAAATATGTCATTAGTCATCAGGCAAATGCAAATCAAAACCCACAACCAAGCATCACTTCACACTCACTATGATAATTATATTTAAAAAAAGAAACAACCACCATTACTAACAAAAACAAAAAAAGAAAATAATTGTTGGCAAAAATGGGAATAAATCAGAATCCTCATATATTTCTGGTGGGAATATAAAATGCTTCAATCACTGTGGAAAACATTTGACAGTTCCTCAAATGGTTAAAAACACATAATTACACTATTCCCCAGCAAATCTATTCAGTATATACTTAAAAAAGCCAAACACAGGTACTTAAATACACATACATATATGTTCACAGCAGCAGTATTTGTAATACCGAAAGGTAGACAAACAGCTTAAACGTCTATCAATTTATGAATAGGTAAACAAATTGTTGTATATGCATGTAATGGAATATTATGTAGCCATGAAAAGTAGTGACCTACTTGCACATGTTGCAACACAGACGAATCTTGGAAACATTAGGCTACAAAAAAGAAGCTAGACACAAATAGTCACACATTGTATGATTCCATTTCTGTAGAATATTCAAAGTAGGTAACTTGATGAAGCCCGTACACAGATTGGTGGTTGCCAGGGCCAAGGGAAATAAGGAATAGGGAGCAATTGCTAAATGGGTTCAGGTTTCTATTTGGAGTGATGAAGCTATTTTAGAACTAGACAGAGTTGGTAGTTGCATGAGTTCTGAATCTCCTAAGCAACACTGAATTGTTCACTTTAAAATGGTTAATTTTGTGCTATGTGAATTTTGCCTCAATTATATAAATTATATTGCAGAGAATTTTCCATCACCAAGCTTTTGGGCTACATTCCTGAAACATATTATGCTTGGCATACTCAATTATTTTAGAAAATAGGGTTTGCCTAACCATAAAAATGGTGTTCAAACATAATTTAAAAATTTGGCCAGGCGCGGTGGCTCACGCCTGTAATTCCAGTACTTTGGGTGGCTGAGGCAAGAGGATCACAAGGTCAGGAGATGGAGACCATCCATCCTGGCTAACACAGTGAAACACTGTCTCTCTCTTTTTTTTAAATGTGCACTTTTTTTTTTTTATTTTTTTGAGACAGAGTCTCTCTCTGTTGCCCAGGCTAGAGAGCAATGGCGTGATCTCCACTCACTGCACCCTCCACCTCCCAGGTTCAAGTGATTCTCCTGCCTCAGCCTCCTGAGTAGCTGGGATTACAGGTTCCATGGGAGCTTATTTAAAAGCTCTGTGCCATCAGTTTTCCCTTCTGTCAAATGGGAAAGTGAAACCCCATCTCTACTAAAAATACAAAAAATTAGCCAGGTGTGGTGGTGGGTGCCTGTAGTCCCAGCTACTTGAGAGGCTGAGGGAGGAGAATCCCTTGAACCCAGTAGGCGGAGGTTGCAGTAAGCCGAGACCATACCACAGCTCTCCAGTCTGGGAGACAGAACAAGACTCCATCTCAAAAAATAAAAAAATAAAAAAATAAAAATTATCACCTGTAGTCCCAGCTACTTGGGAGGCTGAGGTGGGAGGATCACGTAAGCCTAGACTTTTGAGACTAGCCTGGGCAACAGAGTAATACCCAGTCTTAAGAAAATTCAACGATGTAAATAGAAAGTAGCAGACGATATCTACTTCCAAACAAAACAAGCTACCGAATTTAAAACCTGCTTCTATAAGTAACTGTTTTTCAAAATTCCATTGTTTATTAGGAAATACCGATGCAGCATCATTATAAACTATTATCTCACATATTTCATGATGTATAGGCTTTGCTTATTTAAAATTCTGTTAAAAATTCTACAGCTTGTGACTGAACATTTACACTTGCAGGTGTCTGAGCCTTTGACAGATTTATCACATTGCTTTTGGGCACTGAGTTTCAGGCTTTACAATGATATTTAGAGAGATTAGAGTATACTTTAAAATGTACAGTTGCTTCAAGTTTGACATGGCGTTTCATATTAAATAGCAATTAGCAATTAACAAAAACCTACTAATAAAGGGAGCTAGGTATTGATAGCAGTTTGGGGAAAAGATGATGGTGGCATGAGCTAAGGTAGTAGAGTGAAGTGTGAGAAATAGTTTGATCTGGGTTTATATTTTGAAAGTAGAGCTGAGCTGTCAGGGAATAAAATAAATATCTTTCTTATATATTATTTAATTTTCAATATAATCATAAAATTCAAACTGATATGAAAAATATAATTGAGCATTACATGTAATGTCAAAACAAATTAATCACCAAAGGAAAAATTAAAATGCAAGTGAAGAAAAAAAATTTTAATAGAATTTGGACCAGAGATGGAGATAATTTTTGAAATTCTCTTGTTTAGCACTGATTTTAAGTGTTGGCATCCCAGACCCCATGCTTCAGTGATAACAATCCATAAATATTTGAGAGATGGCATTTCCTCAACCTCCCTTAATAAATAACTATACCATTAGGCCATCATATTTATAAGGGAAGTTGCCATATGTCTTATTTAAATGTGTACTTATTTGTGGATGATTGCTGAGTGAATATTTGCTAAATCATATGCCACTATCAAGACAGACACTATGAAAAGATACTGGAAAAATGCATTATATTACAGAATCATACAGATATGGCCACTTAATACATGACACTGAATGATTTGTATAACCAATGTTTGTGATTTTTAAAAAACCAAGGCTTTTTCTTTAAAGACCCAGTTTCTTTCTTGGCTGTGTGACTAAGCCAATTTATTAAAATAATAATTCAGTACTTTGTAAACCCCTACTGACATTAAGATGATTATTCATTACTACTAATTTTTTAAAAGAAATACAAGAAAATTTTGGCATACTTTTATTTCATTAAAGGAAAGTAATGGTATTATAATGATGCGTATTGAGAGAATTTGCATTATAGCATAAAATAATATGGTATTTAAAGTATACAATAGACATGTAAATATTTTTTCATTTTGCTTTAAGATATAAAATATAACCCAAATATCATATATTGAAGTGTCTGATGAGGTAGAACATTGTTTATTTTTTTAGCGTACCTGTCTTTAGTTGCTATAAAGGAATATTTATGGCTGGGTAATTTATAAAGAAAATAAGTTTATTTGTCTCACAGTTCTACAGGCTGTATAAGAAGCATACTGCCAGCATCTGCTTCTGGTGAGGGGCTGAGAGTACTTCCACTCATGGCCAAAGGTGAAGGGGTGCTGGTGTGTGCAGAGATCACATGGTGAGAAAGGAAGCAAGAAAGGAGGGGTGGTGCCAGGCTCTTTTTTACAACCATTTGTTGTGGGAACTAATAAAGCAAGAACTCATTCATTACCTTTGGTAAGAAGCCATTCATAAGCGGTCTGCCTCCATGACCCAAACAAATCCCATTAGGCCCCATCTCCAGCATGAGGGATCGAATTTCAAAATGAGGTTTGGAGTGTCAAATATCCAAACTATAGCAGTACCTGGATTGTTCATATCCTTGAAAGTTATAGAGAAGTGGTAGTGCAAATTTTTGAACATGAATCTCAGAAGTTTCAAAGAAGGTGGCAGTTGAAATGTCAGTTATTGTTCTCCATTTCAAATGCGTTGAAATGTATTGCTAGTGGTTCAGGCTACTTTATAAATATCAATGAGAACAACAGCAATGAGGTGGTGGAAACAAAGTGACCATAGGATAGAAGGCAAAGGGCCCAGTGTACAGGACCCTGAATCAAGAATGATCATCAAAAGGGATCACACAACCATTATAGGGACATGTTCTGCTTTAGCTTTCCTGGAAGCAGTTTGTGTCTTAAGGAGATGTCTGTCCAGGTTGACCTAAGAGCTTTAACATTAAGAATCATGGTCAATTTAGACTAAAAGGATTTTGCATTGACATAATTTACACCTTTAAGAACCTCTGTGACCCAGCCATTATCTTTTTCATTCCAAATGCAGAGATGAGAGGAGCACTAGAGATATAGGAAAGCAGCGCATTTAGATAATTTATTTGGCAAAACTAGTAGCTCACTGGATTTCACACTCAGCAATTGAAAAATCTCTTGGCATCAAGGGAAAAACAGGAATAGAAATTCTTAAGAGACCTGGGCTTCCTGCTTACCAGAGCAGGTGAAAACTTCATTGTTGTCTTTTTCTTTTGTTGACAGCTTTGTTAACATTTTAATTCAGATATCATAAAATCCACCAATTTAAAGGGTACAATTCAATGGTTTTTAGCATAATCGCAGAGTTGTTCAATCATGACTGTAATCAATTTTAGAACATTTTCAACACCGTATCTATTAACAGTCACTCCCCATTCTCTCCCACTCCTCATTTTCAGGCAATCATTGATCAACTTTTTGTCTTATAGATGTGCCTATTATGAAAATTTTATAGAAATGAAATAATATAATATGTGCTTTTTGCAACTGACTTATTTCACTTAGCATAATATTTTCAAGGTTCATACATGTTGTAGCATGTTTCAGTACCTCATTACCTTTTATTGATGAGTAATATTATATTATTACAGACAGGCAACATTTTGTTTATTCCTTCCTCTGTAGATGGATATTTGACTTGTTTCTACTTTTGTACCATTATAAGTAATTCTTTTATAAACTTTCTTTGTGCAAACTATTATGTAGATGCACGTCTTCATTTCTCTTGCATATGAGCAGAATGCTGGCTTATGCGGTAATTCTGTTTACCATTTGGAGAAAAGGCCAGTTCTCCAAAGTGTACTCATAGTTTGAATCCATGTCCTTGCCCAAATCTCCTGTCCAATTGTCACCAATGTAGGAGATACGACCTGCTGGAAGGTGATTGGCTCATGGGGGCAGTTTCTCATGAATGGTTTAGCACCACCCCTCTTGGTCCTGCTCTCTTGATAGAGTTCAGGAGATCTGCCTGTTTAAAAGTGCGTGGCACTTCCCCTCCCTCTCTCTTCCTCCTGCTCAGGCCATGTGAAGCGCTGACTCCCCGCTTTGCCTTCAGTCATGACTTTTAAGTTTCCTGAGGCTTCCCCAGAAGCAGAGCAGGTGCCAGCATCATGCTTCCTGTATAGCCTGCAGAACCGTGAGGCAATTCAACCTCTTTTCATTACAAAATACTCAGTCTCAAGCATTTCTTTATAGCAGTGCAAAAACGAACTCACACATGCACATTTTACATGGCCACATAAATTTATGCAGATTTCAGTATCTCCACATTCTTAGTCATACTTGGTTTTGCCTTTCTTTATCACTACAGACACAAAGTATGTATGAAGTCAAATCTCTTTACAGTTTTAAATTGCATTTCTCTAATGACCAATGATCAGTGATCATGATCATATTTCCATGTGCTTGTTGGCCATTCACATATCCTTTTTTAAAGAAATATCTATTCAAATATTTTGCCCATTTTAATTAGATTATTTCTCTTTATTAAGTTGTAACAGTTCTTTATGTATTCTTGAGACATGTTTCACACCATATACATTATTTTAAAATATTTTCTCTGATTGTAGGTTGTTTCTCACTTTAGGATGGTGCTCCTTGAAATACATTTTTAAAAACTGATGAGACCCAATTTATCAATTTTATCGTTAATCTTTGTGCATTTTGTGTCATATCTCAAAATGTACTGACTAATCCAAATAATGAAGATTTACTTCTGTATTTTCTTCTATGTGGAATGTAGTTTTATCTCATATATTGCAATTTATGATCTACTTTGAGTTCATTTTTGTGAATGAAGTGAGATAAAAATTGAAATTCATTCTCTTGCATATTGTCCCAGCTTCATTTGTTGAAACAAAGTTCTTTCCTGATTGGAATATCTTGACCCCTTTTTGAAAATCAATTGACCATAAATACTAGAGTTATTTCTGGATTCTTAAGTCTGTCCAGGTGACTTATATATCTATCTTTATGCTAATACTACACAGCCTTGCTTAAAGTTTTTCTTTAACATTTTTATTTTCTTTAATGATGATTGTAAATTGTAGCTAATTTTTGATTTCTACATCCCTATGAGATAAAAATGAAAACAATTAAGGCTTTTTATTTTTCAAATAGAAGTTTACTTATCTGTGGAAAATACTGTTCTTGTCTATAGTTTCCCAGGCATTACTAACTCATGTTTGTAAAATTCTATTTAACGTGAAATTTCAGGTATTTCTGAGAAGACTAATTGACCAGCACATGGTTCTCTTGTTTTGGCATTATGCCCCACATGTTCCTGAGTCTGACGTGGCAATGTATTCATTTGTCAAAGTTTTAACTTTATAATCATTGGCCAAGTTTACATTTCTATTCCTTCTGAAAGTAAAACTATTCACAGGTACACAGGAAATATCAGGGAAGAGCCAAGCTCTTTAGAAACCAGCCACATGTGACAGCAGAACAGCTACCTTGCTATTGCAAAAGGGAAGCATACAGTCTCTCTGAAGCCCTAAATGCCTCCTTTTAATGCCTGCTCCCAGTTTTCTCAATAGTTATCATTAGCAATATCTCAGATGTATTCAGAGAGATAAGTAGAATGACACTGATCTAGACCTCAAAGAAGTTTGGCATGAACACATATTTTATTTCATTTTGCTTTTTTTTCTTAAATATACCTATGTTAATCTGAAATTGAAGGATGTGTTTGTAACACATCTTGCCTACAAGACTCCCTTTGAATACACGGTTTGGTGCTAAGTAACCCTTTGTAGTAATGTCCTTGTCATTATCAGTAGCTGACAACATTAAAAGGATCTAATTAATCCCAGTTATGCCTTCCAATGAAATGTTTCCACCTCAGTAGATTTTACCTAGTAAAAATGTTAAAAATAAACAGTCTCCTGGGTAATATTTCTGGGCTCAGAATTATCCTCCCAGCTACCATTAGCATTCATAGAAAACAGAAAGGGAAGTACAACTACAAACAGCTGAAAGCCTCTGATTAGAAGTCTGCTTTCTTACTAACAGTACGTTGCTGTACATTTTTTTAAAGTAGGAAATCATTTTTAACTTACGTTTCTGAAAGATTAAAAACTCTATGAGGATCTCCATTCTCAATGGCATATGTTATTGAGTCTCCCTCTCGATCAGTTGCCTTCAGAGAGAAAACATAATTCAATTATCAAGTAATTGATATGGCGCCCACTCATTACAGAGTAATATAAAAGCTTGAAACTAATAGCATAGAATGTCCATGACACTGTTAAAGAACAAAGATTAAAGCATGGCCTAATGGCAAGGTGTAAAATCAAACATTTCATATCTGATCCATTTCCGAATATGTAATCCTACCTGGTGTGGAAATAATCATTTTCCCAAGGTTTACTTATTTAATTAACTTAATTAATGAATTTAATTTAAATGTCTGTTTATAATTTAAATAAAAGCTGCTGGCCAGGCACAGTGGCTCAAGCCTGTAATACTAGCACTTTGGGAGGCCAAGGTGGGCGGATTACCTGAGATCAGGAGTTCCAGACTAGCCTGGCCAACATGGTGAAATCCTGTCTCTACCAAAAATACAAGAAGTTACCCGGGTGCAGTGGTGCACACCTGTAACCCCAGCTACTTGGGAGGCTGAGGCAGGAGAATTGCTTGAACCCGGGAGGCAGATGTTTCAACGAGCTGAGATCATGCCACTGCACTCCAGCCTGGGCAACAGAGCAAGATCTTGTCTCAAAAAAAAAAAAAAAGTGCTAAACGATGTTTACAGTGTGGATAAAGTGTTTAATGTATATTCTTTTCTTTTTCTGTTCAGAATATATCAAGATAATAATTCAAATCAGTCTAACTTTCTGGTTAAAAATCCTGAATTTATAGCCACAAAGCATGACTTCAAAACTGGGCTCCAATTGTCCTGTGTGATTATTTCTGTGTATCCATTTCTAAAACGGGGACTATATAACCATACAAATGTTAATAGATGTTGAGAGGTTTAAATGAAATAATATATATCAAGGCACATAGACTAATATCTGGTACATTGTAAGCTTTCAATAAATATTAACCTTTTTGTTGGTTTTTCTTCCCTTCAACACCCAAGTTGGAGAAGAAAACATATAGTTTGACATTGAGTTCTGAGTTTCTCTTGACCAAAATAAAGATGCTCTTGTTTTATGGCACTGAGGTCTGGAGTTTTACCTTAAAAAACATCAAGTCAGTTCTTTTTCCAGTGAGTCATTCAATCCTCTTATAAAAGACATGGATAAAGAAAGAAATTTGGATGCTATCAGAGAGTTGACAGAATGATCTGCCTAAGCATGATGCTACAGGAGGGGAAATATCTGATAAAGGTTCAGATGTATTTTATTTTTAGGTGACTAGCCTGGCAGAAACACCAGCCTCTCCACAGACAGGAACTGCCCTGGAGTTAGCAGGATCTGAGAGACGAATAAGTATGTGAGTTTCTTTCAGTGACTAGATAATAACTGTCCCAGCCATAAGAGGCTGAGTGTGAAATTCCCTGTCCAGACAGGCAGGAACGTATTGTTCTTAGTGGTAGATCAGTTGGCTTTGACATGGATTACACAGTCCTGCTCACGGAACGTCCTTATCAGCTACCACAATGGATTGATGGCCAGAAGCCTCTATTGGACCACATAAACTACAGAATCAAGGGAAACTGAAAATAATATTTCAGTCAGTAATAAACTACTGAATATTGACTATGTGCTAGGTTCTGTAAGAAAAGCTTTGCAAGATTATTTAATCTGTCTCTCATAAAAGTGATATACTGCCTTCACATGGCTCCTACGACATCATATTGTCCTGCTTTCAATCCTCATATTATCAATGGTAGTTCCTCATTTTCCTTTGCTGATTTCTCCTCATTTTATAAGACTTTATATTGGATTGTTCCAAAGGTTGGTCCTTGAACTTCACTTATTTAGTCATCTCATTCAATAGTGTAGCTATAAATACTGTCTATCTGCTGAAGATGGTCATATCTCTAGGCTAGCCCTTTCCTCTGGATTTCAGATGTGTATCCAATTGCCTACATGGATCCACATTAGATGAATAATAATAAGCCTCCCCAATTTAAAAGGTTAAAAACCCCAAATCTAGATCTCCTTTCCATCTTGGCATACCTCAAAAAATAAAAGAAATTCAAACAATAATCTATTGTTTTCACTGCTTCATCATCTCAGTAAATACCTGCAACTCCATCCTCCTACTTTCTCGGGGCTCATAGCTACACTTTGAGGGCTCACTCTTACATTCCAATGCAACCCATCAGCAGATCCCACCAGATTTACCTAAAATATCTGCTGTATCTGGCTGTGTCTGAATTTCTTCTCTACCACCATCTTCCTCATGGATTATGGTAGTAACTATTTTACTAAAGTGTTGCTTCTTCCCTTGTATCCTCACAATAGTCAATTTTCAATTCAGCAGACAAAAGTACTTGTTTTTCCAGGCCAATCTTTTATTTCTTTGGGGTAAAGTCTATTGCTTTCTCCCCCAGCTCCCCACCCTCCCCATGCCATACACACTAAAATAAAATGGAATAAAAAAAGTAAACGAAGAAGAAAGTAATAAATTAGCTAGGGTAAAATGTTTTTGAAACATTCCATGTTAGTCAAAATCCAAAATTTTATATTTCATTGAGTTAGTCATAATGGAAGCCTAGGAGTAGACAATAAGAAGCAAACAAATTTCTAAGAATACACTCAATAAAATGGATAGTAGATGCTTGATATTTTTCCCTTGCATTCTGTTCTTTGCTAGATAGGAACCACAAATAATGATACTCAGCTAACATTTTGAAGAATCAGAGAATTATATTTGGAGACTATATCTTAACCCCAAAAAGCTTACACTGAACTTTTTCTGTTGTTTTTTTCTTGGTCAATAAATTTTACTTGTTATGTTTTTATAGATATGATCACGTTCTTTTGGTTTGTTTATTGATATGTGGTTGCTGTTTTAATTTTTTTCTTGAGAAACATTTTATAATCTTGTGTTTCATAAAAGCCAGAAGAAATGCATTCTGAAACAAGATAGCTTCATGTAAACAATTTTAAGTCCAGATTAATATTGAATCTTTTATTATATCAGATCTACTCTAATATTTAATATCCTTTATGTAAGATGAGAGCACTGTATTTATATTTATTATTTTTATGTTAATTCCTTTCAATCCCAGAGGTAGCTTGAAATATTTCTTCAGTTTTATTTGACCACTCAAATACCTCAGTCTTTTAAGGACTGTGAATGTCAACAATTTGCCTACTTCATTCTTATGTGAGGTTATGCCCATATTGGAAACTTTGAAGACTTAGGATTTAAAAGAAAATTCTTATTTGATTCCTTTCTTCATTTTTATCTTTTCACACAATCCTTTATTGGTGTTCCAGGGTCAGGGGTGGTATAATAATTAGAAAGTATTTATAATTTTTCAGCCAAGAAAGCAAAAGGAAATGGTGTAATCTGCATCAAAGTTCTGCAATCTATCCATTACATGAGTTAGCACTTGTATAGACAGTATCATCTTTCTTTGTCAATGTCCAAAGGTGAGAAATAATCCATAAAAAGAAAAATTGGAAATATCAACAGAAGCATTTACCCTTTAAGTATTAGGATTTGATTATGTGTGTATATGTGCCCTAAACATATTTCTATTAGCAATATTTAAATGTTTTCTATATATAAATCTAACCAGCCATCTCAAAATAATTGCTTATAATGTGTCAGAAACTATATTAAAATTTTGCATGTCTTGTCTCATTTAAACCTAATAGTAACTTTACTGGTAAATAGAAAATGCATATGACTTCAATTATATTACTCTTTCTGCCATCATTCCAACCAGATTTCTCTGTACTTTAATTAATTGAAAGATGCATCTTTTTTATCTAGAGATAGTAATAACTGTATCATCTTGAAAATGGGAGCATAGTGTTACTCAGTATTTTCCATAATATAAGAGATATAAATTGCTTCTTTTTAGTGAAAAAACATTTTATATGCTTATTTTTGATAAATCAAGTCATATCCGAGTCCCTTCTTCAAAGCCTGAGAAAAGTATGACAGCAGTTATCTTTCTGGGGCTTATTTTGAGTTTAACAGGGGAGATTCTGGAGCCAGCTACCTGGATTCAGCCTCAGCTATACTATCTCTTCTCAGACAATGCACTCAGGTACAAAATGAGAATACTACTACTACTACTTAATCACTCATTAATTCAACAAATATTTATTGAGCATCTACACTGTGTTAGGCACTGAGGCTGCAGCAGTAAACCACACAGACAAAAATCCTGCTCTTATACAATTTACATGGTCGTGGAGGAAAATGAAGTTAAAAATTAATTAGAATATTTTGTTTTCAGATCTTTATACGTGTTGCTCAACTACAAAATATTTCAGGAAGGACATATATGGAGAGCAGGGTGAGGATTTACACTTACAGAAGTGATCATGACAGACTTACCGAAAATGTGAAATTTTGGCAAATGCTTGTAAAAGGTGAAAGAGTAAGTCACGTGGGGAAGAACATTCCAGGAAGAGGGCAGAGCAAGTGATAAAGGCCGTGAGGTGGAAACAGGCCTGGTGAGTTTCAAGAACAACAAGGAGGTTGTCAGGTCTGGAGGCAAGCAGCATGTGGAAGAGGAGCTCCTCAGTTTACTTTGACCACTTTAATACCTCAGGTTAAACGAATAAATGATGTGTATTTTGGATAGCTGGCAAGTAATGCACTTTAGCCACTGGTTTGCTAATATATGGTTAATAACATGGTTAAGATTAAAGCCAATCTTTCCTTTAATTTTTATTTAATTTAATATAATTTTAATTTTGCCTGAAGAACAAATGATTCCTTCAAAAATCAAAGCAATTACTCTTTCCAGTCCACTCAACCAGATTACTTGCAGCATCTGACTTAGAGTCCCTGATTTTTCAGAAGCACCAATAGGGAAACAAAAGTATTTATCCAAGGAAGCAGTGTTCTTAGACACTGGCAAATGGAAAATTTGAAAAAGAAAACAAATTTTCTCTAAACTAATCTTCTGTTCATGTTAAAGATGAATACAGCCATCAAATACCGTCTGGTAGAGTGCATTTTATGTGCAAGGAACGACTCTACACATTTCACAGGACATTAAGACAAAGTAACTGCCCTTAGGGATTCTAAAATAGATAAAAATCAGTGGATTTGGATGATTTTCTCACTTAGGCAAACAAGTTCTGATTTATGTTATTAAACTACTTGAGAGCAACAAATTAAGCTTTCAATTCAGTACAGCAGTGTTTTAAAAAATGTATACATTCATTCCTGGTATTACATTTTTTGGCCTTTAACAAAATGTTATAATATTTAAATAAAAATTAATGAATATATTTTATTCATGTCAAGTACCGTTATTTTGTCATTCATAATGATAATATAAAATGTTATTTTGAAGTAAGTGTAAGTAAAAGGTCAGTTCATTAAATATTCCAAACAATATAAAATGAATAATACTATATAGAATATACATATAACATATATGAAACTTGGAAATGTAGCTAAATCTACAATGACAAAAATATAAATATGCTCAAAAATAAAAGAATGTTGGGAAACTGCACACAGCAGAGCCATAAAACAGCTCTTTTTCTTACAATATTGGTATGGATTAATGATCTTTTGCCCAGGAGACAAAATAAAATGCCTTATGCTAAGAAGGCATAGCAGAATCACTGCTGGTAGTGATGAAAATAAATGGCATTTGAAAGTGAGCATAAATTTATTTGTCACATCCAGAGAAGTGTCTGTAAATTAAGAAGTCCTTAATAGGAAAAATACCTAGACTTCCGTTAGATTTAGGGATACTCTATGAAGGCTTAGGCTCAAAAAATTTTGGTTGTACAAAATGGGTAACCTTGGAATACAAAGAGATTTAATCAATTCTAAAATAAGCCTGCAACTCTAATTTTGTCTAGGGCTCAAGGAACGATCAACAAAACAAACTTAGAACTAATGTAAATATTCAAAATGACGCATCCAAATAATGGTTACCATTATGTATTAAGCACTTTTAATATCCCATCTCATTTAATCCTCAAAACAGTCTTCTCTGGAGAGCACTACAATCCCTATTTTACAGATAATAAAATCTTAAGCTTAAAAATTAAATAATTTGCCAAAGTTTACAAACTATACAATCATAATTCATATTCTACGCCTTTTGAAACTCATTTTCTATCACTAGCAAAGTCCCCTATGTCCTAAACTTATCTCGAGTTTCCCTTCACCTGCTTGCTTGAACCAACACCAAGCTCTTCTTAAGAATCCTAATTTCCCGGTATCCCTTTTGATTGGTGAGCGTCACAGTAGCCTTCTTGTTTCTCAGTGCCACTGCCAGATTATTCTTCTGGAAATGCATCAGCTTTAATTCTTATACCATAAGCATTATACTGCATTAACAGCTACTCTTCATTGTTAAAGTCATATTCTACACTATTTATCATACTTCCTGTTTTTTGCTCATTGTCAATCTCTCTCTTTGTCATTGCTGTCATTGTCAACTTAATCCAATATCAAAGTTTCAAATAATATGTAAAATGCTAATAACTTCAAAATTGTATTTCAGTTCTGGGGCTGAGAGATTCAAGATCATGGCACTAGCAGATCCCATGCACCTTTTGTGGTCTGCAGACAGCTGTCTTCTCATTCTACACTTACATAGTAGAAACAGAGAGCTCTGGTTTCTTCATTCCCCATAAGGGCACTGAATGCCATTCATGAGGACTCCACTCTCATAGCCTAAGTATCTCTAACTACCAAATGTCCTACTTCTAAATACCATCACGTTGGGGATTTTGGCTTCAATATGTGAATTTTGGGGGAACACAAACATTCAGTCCATAGCAGATGTCAAAAAGTCTTTTCAAATACAGTATGGCCAATATTGAATTACTCTTCCTCTAACAGTCTTTTAATTTTGGCTAATGACAAATCAATGTTTCCAGTTGCTCAAGCTGTATCTTAATACCTATTCTTAACTTCTACCTCCCCTTCTATATCCAATTCATTAACAAATCATGTAGTTTTTAACTACCAAAATATAACCAGATTGAAATCACTTCTCATTATTTCTGGAAAGATCACTCCAGGCCTAGAATGTGCTGACAGAGCATATCAACAACTCTCCATAATTTTTCCCAGGCTTCTTCCACAGACCATTTTCAATGCAGCATCCAGGATTATCCTTTGTTAAATTTGGTTGATTATGTCACTGCTATACTCAAATTTTTAACTGTACCTAATTTCGCGCAGAGTAATTATATCTATCCCTCTCCTATTACTGAATGATTTCATCTCTACTAGTGTCTCTTTCTTTTACTTTACTCTGTAAGGAGGAGTATTTTTCTTCTTCCTTAAACATATCAGGTGGGTCTAAACTTCGGGGTCTTACCTTTGCACCTGAAATACTTTTCCTCAGATACAACCATGGCTCATCCTCTCACCTTATTCAACTATTTGCTGTAAGGTCACTTTCTCTGTGAAATAATCACTATCAAATTGTATTTTCCCATGCACTTCCTCTCTAGCTTTCCTTCTTTCATTTTCCCCATAACATCTTCTAAAATTCCACATAACTCACATATATTTTGTTAATTTTCTTCTCCATTAGAATGGAACCTTCATAAAAGCAGAAATTTTATCTTATTTGTTTACTATTATATCCTAGCATTTTTAGTTGTGACACCATAAGAATATTTACTTGTCATTTGGTCCTTGCAAAGTTATAAGCCTTAATGATTACATTATAATGCGAAAAATGAATGAAAGAATTTTGGAAAAATGAAAAAGGAAGGTATTAAGTGGACACAGGTCTCTCCCTGCTTCTGTTTTCACTGGGAGGCAGGAAAATGCACACCTCAGGAGGGGAGGGCATGGGACATTCTGGCTTCTCCCTGATTTATTAGACTGCAAGGATAAACTAAGTCCAGGAAACTCAGTCAGAGCTCTGTTCTGTACATGCACATTCTTCCTCAGTATCATAAAGGGCCTTCCTTTGTACTTCCTATGACTGGGAGCTGAACTTTAATATACTGAAGGAAGTACAGCATTTCAATTGTATCTGGTACTTGAAGCAACTGAATTAACAGTAAAACAAAACAAAACAAAACAAAACAAACAGAAAAAGAAACCCCACATGCTTTTTACCTATTGTATATACTCTGTGTGTCTCTATTAATTGCTTCCAAACTTGACAGAGAAAATAAAGTTGTGTGTGTGTGTGTGTGTGTGTGTCCTATTCTACATTTTCAGAATACCTGTCCTAGGTTAAACACATTCCAAAAGACTGTTAGGGAACAGTTTGTTCTGGGCACACTGATATAAATATTTCAGTTATCTTTATTTATAATTATTAAAAAATTTTCTATCACCTTCATGAATATTGGACATGAATATTCATCGCTAACATGAATGGCTCAAGATAAAGGAGGTTATATGAATAAACTATATGAACCCAGGAGGGCTTTTGTCATCTGGAATGATGCTGAAAAGATGATTCCACAAGTATGAATTTAGCCCAATTATTCATAGTTTTTATTGCCCAATACTAACTGTAATATTACTCTGAGAGCCGTCTCTAGAATAGTGTTTGGTTTGCCTAAATTGAACTTAAATAAAAATGTTGTCAGGCCTCTGAAAGGACAAATCTTACTTGCTAATAAATATACTGTGCATAGTAGTATTTGGCCTGAGACAAACTTTTCCAACCTTTCTATGAAGGTTGTGACAGAGAATCCTAGCCCTCTTTTACTACTACTTATTCATGGTTATTGATACTTAGAATCTAATTATTGTGGAAAGACAATTGGCTTTGGTCAGTTTACAGCCCTCAACATTTAATGACAAACCAAATAGAAAAAAATCAGAATCAACATTTCTGTCATTAAAAAAATTTCTTCATGATACAGCTCTTGTCCAGATTTATATAAATAGAAGTTTATTTGTTCTTTGTTTTAGAACTATGAAAAACTGGACACCTACGAAGCAATTTACTTAAACTCTTAGAATTTAGTTCAAGGTTTTCTCAAAGCTTTCCTCAGAGCCTACTCACTTTTCTAACTAGTTAGATTTCTCAGCCTTCACTAGATAAAAACCAGATATGTAAAATAATAAAGTTATCTGGACACAGGCAAACAGTGAATGAAATCAGTACACAGTGAATGGCTTGACAGCTGTGAGAGAAGTAGACACAAAGTGCACCTTAAAAACAATAGACACAGGCTGGGCGCAGTGGCTCACGCCTGTAATGCCAGCACTTTGGGAGGCCAAGGCAGGCAGATCACGAGGTCGGGAGATCGAGACCATCCTGGCTAACATGGTGAAACACCATCTCTACTAAAAATACAAAAAATTAGCTAGGCATGGTGGTGGGTGCCTGTAGTCCCAGCTACTCGGGAGGCTGAGGCAGGAGAATGGCATGAACCCAGGAGGAGGAGCTTGCAGTGAGCCAAGATCACTCCACTGCACTCCAACCTCGGCGACAGAGTGAGACTCCATCTCAAAAAAAAAAAAAAAAAAAAAAAAAAAAAATATATATATATATATATATATATATATAAAACGAAAAACAAAAAAACAGATAAAACAAGCATAGTTATCAGAGATCAATTGTCCATTAAGCCCCACACATCACAGCACTGCTTATAGATAAAAATATGTAATCCAATTTAGGAACTATTAATCACACAATATTCTGAATTAAATAGACAAAAACAAAGCATTTATTTGGTGCCCATTATAAACAATATATGTACTGCTAGAAATGAGAAATAATATAAAACTATTCAATATAGCCCCTACCTTGAGAAAATATTAATCTTTGTGAAATAAACATTGAGAAATAGTGTTCACTATACTCTGGTTAACTGTGCATTTGTAAAAGTAATCCAGGTCTAGTATCTACAAGATTAAGAACCTAGTCTTAATTCTCTCACTTTTAGCCACCTAGGGTCTAGGGAACTAGCATGTATCCCTAGACATCTATTCTAAATCATAAAATGAAATAAAAAATACTTCAAGCATCTACTTTATGTAGTAGATATAGAATCAGATGAGGTAATAGATATTTAATACACTTCAGAATTCCATTCAAATAGAAGGTATTGCTCAATGGTCGGGCATGGTGGCTCATGCCTGTAATCCCAGCACTTTGGGAGCCCAAGGCGGGCAGATCACGAGGTCAGGAGTTTGACACCAGCCTGACCAACATGGTGAAACCTGTCACTACTAAAAACACAAAAATTTGCCGGGCGTGGTGGTGTGCATTTGTAACCCCAGCTACTCAGGAGGCTGAGGCAGGAGAATCACCTGAACCTGGGAGGCAGAGGTTACAGTGAGCCAAGATCACATCATTGCACTCCAGCCTGAGTGACAGAGCAAGACTCCGTCTCAAAAAAAAAAAAAGTATTGCTCAATAAATTAATTTAATAGTTAAAATCTTAGGCTTTGGAGTGAAAAGAAATAGGAATGAAATGGGACTCTTTCACTTATTAGCCACATCCTCTTTGAGCAAGATTTAAGGTATTTATATCTCAGTGACATTATTCTGATACTCAGATAAAATGGCACAAGGCTGTCATGATGATAGAATGAAAGAGTTCATATCTAGAATTCAGCATAGTGCTTAGCATGCATTTACTAAACTCTTACTATTGATGTTAATATTTAGAAAGAAGAACGCACAATAGAATTCAGGCAAAAAAAATCTATTTGTAAAGCAGTGTTTCTTAAAGAGACTATAACTCTGTTATCAATAAAACTCTCACTTCTGGAATACTCGGCAACATATAGTAACTGATATGATACCATATTAGCAGAGATAGTACATCAAATTCCCGGCAACCACTTAAGGTGGGTGGGGATTTTTTTTTTTCCTATTCTTAGATACAAAAATTTTCATCTGCAAGGTTACATGTATACTTTAAGCACTGCTTGCTCTTCGTATCCACTTTATATACTGATAAACAGAAAGAAAGATCTCCAGTTAAGGTCTGAAAATGTGTCTAAGATAGGTAGATACTGGTTGATATGGTTTGTCTGTGTCCCCACCCAAATCTCATCTTTAATTCCCACGTGTTGTGGGAGAGACCTGGTAGGAGACAATTGAATCCTGGAGGCAGGTCGTTCCCATGGCTATTCTTGTGATAGCACATAAGTCTCATGAAATCTGATGGTTTGAAAAATGGTAGTTTCCCTACCCAAGTTCTCTCCACTTGTCTGCCGCCATGTGAGACATGCCTTTCACCTTCCACCATGATTGTGAAGCCTCCCCAGCTACATGAACCGTAAGTCCAATTGAACCTCTTTCTTTTGTAAATTGCCCAGTCTCTGGTATGTCTTTATCAGCAGCCTGAAAATGGACTAATACATTGGTCAACTATATTGGCAGTGGATGGTGGGGAGGGGAACATAAATAAATGTTTATAAACCTGGCCATCAACACTTTGAGCTAAAAAAATGACAAATGAGTGAAATACACAATTCACAACTAATACTTAGCATGTATTATTTTGAGCAAATTAATAGATCAAACACTAACATAACCCCTTAGTATATTTTTAGTTGATACATATATCAAAAAGTAAAAATAAGCAGGATTGGAGCATACAGCAGAGACACTTCTCCAATGACAAAGTGAGGAGCTACACTGACCATCTCCCAGTAAAACAATCACAACTGCTAAAAAAGAAACCTTAAAAATTAAAGTCTCAGCCAGGCGCAGTGGCTCATGCCTGTTATCCCAGAGTTTTGGGAGACTGAGACCAGAAGATTATTTGTGGATAGGAGTTTAAAAACAGCGTGGGCAACATGGTGAAACCCATCAATACCAAGAAAAAAAAAGATACGAAAATTAGCTGTGTGTGGTGTTGTGCAACTGTAGTCTCAGCTACTTGGGAGGCTGAGGTGGGAGGATAACTTGAGCCCTGGAGGTGGAGGCTGCAGTGAGCCATGACCACATCACTACACTCCAGCCTGGGCAACAGAGTGAGACCTTGTCTCAAAATAATATTAATAATCATAATAGTAATATAAATAAAGTTTTAAAATAGTCTCTAAATGCTGTTCTAAAGACATATGGCAAGTGGAAAAAATATTTATTCAATAAAACCTACTAAATCTCACTAAGAATTGTGAAAACTGTTCTTAGTGAATTCACTAAGAACAGCCTGTCTTTCTCCCTTTCCAAAAACCTATTCAGCACAGCATAATGCAGGCATAGTCAAGAACATGGGACTTCTTCCTCACAGCTTCAGTCTGAAACTAGACTATCTGCCCATGAAGGCAGGCCACACAATTTCTTATCACCCCCAGCAATGTGCTGCAGTGGCTGAGAAGTCTGATGTTTCCAGTGGGCCTTATGGACAGGAATGGAGAAAAAGGCATTTGCCAAGTCAATGTCTGCATATCAGGTACCAGGAGATGTGTTAATTTGCTCAAGCAATGAAACCACATCTGGTACGGAAGCTGCAATTGGAGTCACCACTTCATTAAGCTTAAAATAGTCCACTGTCATTCTCCAAGATCCATCTGTTTTATGCTCAGGCCAAATAGGAGAGTTGAACAGGGATGTGGTGATTACCACCCCTGTAGCTTTCAAGTCCTTGATAGTGGCATTAATCTCTGCCAACCATCCAGGGATGTGATACTGTTTTTGATTTACTATTTTTCTAGGTAGAAGAAGCTCTAATGGCTTCCATTTGGCCTTTCCCACCATAATAGCCCTCCAGTCAGGGAGCCAATGTGGGGGTTCTGCCAGCTTCTAAGTATGCCTATGCCAATTATGCATTCCAGCACTGGGGAAATGACCACAGCAGGAGTCCAAGGACCCACTGGATAACCACTATAAGTCAGATCCGAGCTCAAACTCCATTAATTATCTGACCTCTATAAGCCCCTACTTTAACTAGAGGACCACAGTTTTGGGTCCCCAAGAATCGACGTCAGCTCAGAGCCAGCGTCCAGCAGTCCCCAAAATGACTGATAATTTCCCTTTCCCCAGTGCACAGTGACCTTGGTAAAAGGCCCGAGGCCTCCTTGGAGAAGGATGGAAGAAAGATTAACAGCATAAATTGGTGGGTAGTGTAATGGGATTCTTCCTCAAGGGGACCTGGCCTCCCCTTCATTCAAGGAGTTCTGGGTCTGTAAACTGGCTCAACTCTGGAAATTGACTGAGGGGTCATGATTCTCTGTTTTTATAATTCAAATTAGTCTTTTGTCCATTCTACATAGAAGTTTTCTGCTTAAATTAAGTAGGAATGCAGTAGGCTTCCTATTAATTTCACTTCTAGGAACACCCTGATTAATTAGCCAATGTCAGAGCCCTACATGAGTCAGACTACTCTGATGCTGCTTTGCTTCTGCTGTCCATTATGGTAACTACACCCACCTTGCCTTTGATGGTTGAGTGCCACCACTTGGCCCATGCCACCTTAGGATCCAATTATTCCTATCGTATTTAAATTTTATAGTTGAGTGACTGTGGTTCACACTGTTTGATCTGACATACAGAGAAGAGCAATTATAGGGCTCTTCAAAGATGCAGGTGCTGCCCTCATAAATCTCTTTTGCAAAGCATTGGTCAAGGGTATATCTTTGGGACCCACCCAGCAGGGATGAGTAGGTCTAAAGTGACTAGTCCACTCCACCATCCCAAACTCCCTAAGCCTTTAGATCCCTTTCTCTGCATTAAACCAAGAGAGATATGGCATTTCCAGCAAGCTCAGAGTTGGCTTTCTTTTAATCCATATTTTAGCCAGCCAGACAAATAAATTATTATAACCTTTTTTAACTCCTGAAGCTGCAACATTAAATGAAGAATCCCTGCTTGGTGGGCCCAGATCAATAAATTCAGCCTGATTGAACTCTATGTTTCTTCCACCATTATCCCATACCCATAATATCCATTCCCATGCCTGTTCTCCAGATTTCTGCTTATATAAATTAAAAAAACAAAACAAAACAAAACAAAACAAAACAACTCGAGCAGTTCTTTTCAAGTGTAGCACACTTCCTCATGGGTCACACTCTGAACTTACCTCTAGGGGCCCACAAGGACTTTAGTCTAGATATAGATTCAGAAGCAAACAGGGGTGTTGGGGCTGGCTCCTGAGGAGAATCAACATTATTTTGCCTAGCAACTGCCTTAGGGGAGGCCATCACTGTTGCTTTAGGCAGTGCAAGGTTTCTCTCCTCAGACAAAGGTGGAAAGGCTGATGGCAGCATGGATTAGAGAGGGGAGGTTTCCACGACTAGGAATGGAGAAGCCGTTTCTTCTGACAAAAAAGTTTCATCAGAGTTTACAAGCTCAGTGTCCCCAGCCTTATCAGGGTCCTCCCACACATCCCCATTCCAAGTTGCAGGGTCCCATTCTTTTCCAATCAATGCCCTCACTTTAACAGGGGACACCTGGCAAGGCTGTGAATGCACCTTTTGTTGCAGGTCAGCCACTAGCATGATAAGAGTTTGTGTCTGATTTTCCACAATTTTAGCTCTTTCTCTACAGGAGCTAAGACTCTCACTCATGAAAATCTTAGCAGATTTGACGCTAAGTATCTGCTTCTGAAGCCAGGAGTTAGAATCCCCGAGTTCAGCCAGGCGCGGCAGCTCATGCCTGTAATCCCAACACTTTGGGAGGCCAAGGCAGGCAGATTATGAGGTCAGGAGATCGAGACCATCCTGGTTGATATGGTGAAACCCCGTCTCTACTAAAAATACAAAAAATTAGCTGGGCATGGTGGCGGGCGCCTGTAGTCCCAGCTACTCAGGAGGCTGAGGCAGAACGGCATGAACCCAGGAGGTGGAGCTTGCAGTGAGCCAAGATCGCGCCACTGCACTCCAGCCTGGCTGAGAGACTGAGACTCTGCCTCAACAACAACAACAAAAAAGAATCCCTGAGTTCATCCTTTTCTTTCATCACTTTGTCCAGTAAACTTAGGAGCAACCAACCAACTTCATAGTCAAAGGTATTATGTATAGAGTCACTAAACTCTTTGCCTCTCACAAGTGGTGAATCAGGAGTGTCAAATGCATTTATTTTGCATAACTGCCTAAATAGTTCAGAGCAAGGACTATCATTGTTCACCATACTATTAGAAGTAAAGTACTTAGCATTTTTTGATCTAATCATATTAAGCAGCCAACTCCAGAAACCCCAAAACCAATGAAAGAACTCCATCCTTAATATTTGGTTCCTCTAGAACCACTCCTGGCACCAAAATCTGTATTAGTCAGAGTTCTCTAGAGGGACAGAACTAACAAGAGATATAGATATAGATATAGACATATAGATGGAGATATATATATATATATATACACACACACATACATATATATACACACACACACACACACAAAACTAATAGGATATATTTAGGAGTTTATTAAGTAGTATTAACTCACACAATCATGAGGTTTCACAATAGGCTGTCTGCAAGCTGAGGAGCAAGGAATTCAGTCTGTGTCCCAAAGCTGAAGAACTTAGAGTCCAATGTTCAAGGGCAGGAAGCATCCAGCACAGGAGAAAGATGTAGGCTGTAAGGCTAAGCCAGTCTAGTCTTTTCACATTTTTCTGCCTGCTTTATTTTCTGATTAGATGGTGCCCACCCAGATTAAGGGTGGGTCTGCCTTTCCTAGCCCACTAACTGAAATGTTAATCACCTTTGGAAACACCCTCACAGACACACCCAGGATCAATACTTTGCATCTTTCAATCCAATTAAGTTGACACTCAGTATTAACCATCACAGTATCATATAACACAGCAATTCCATTCTTAGGTTTCTGCTCAAGAGAAATGAAAACTTATGTTCACACACAAAAATATATATAAATATTAATAGCAGTATTATTCATAATAGTCAAAAATTAGAGACAATCCCCATGACCGTCAGCTGATGAATGTATAAAGTGTAGTATATGCAGACAATTGCAAATTATTGAGAAATAAAAAATAATGAAATATCAATATATGCTAGACCATGGGCATTAAAACGTTAAACTAAGCAAAAGTAACCAGATACAATAGATCACACATTGCATGATTACATCTAAACAACATGTCAGAATAGACAAATTTAAAGACACAGAAAGCAGACTGGTAGTTGCCTAGGAATGGTGACTCTAGAGTAAATGAGGAGTATAGGCTTTTTTTATGGTGTGATACAAATATTCTAAAATTGACTGTGGTGATGGTTGAACAACTACGTGAATATGTACTAAAAACTATTAAATTGTGTACTTTAAATTGGTAGATTTTAGGGTAAATGAATTATATCTTAATATAGCTGCTAATAACAAGCAAGAATTATTCCACGGAGATGATGGAGTTAGTGCATCTTCCTTGCTGTCCACACTCGGTAGCAATCTATTTGTTTTCCTGGAGCTAATGAGCTTCTTGTGGCTTACAGACAAGGACCAGAGAGAAACACAGAAAGTGTCAGGTCATGGGATGCCTTAACACACAGGTATCTTCCTAAGGGAAATGTTAACATAGGTGGATCCTATAGGAGTGAGTCTGGTCTTTATAAAGCCCAAAATCAAGAAACAGCTAAATAGAATGGATATGGAAAGCATTCCTCCTGTTACTGAAGCCACAAAAGTATAAGGAGCATAAAAAATAGACTTGCTTCAAGTGGTATAGGATTAGACAATTAGGTTCATACAATATGAAGTGTGGATCCACACACATAAGAAAATTTCACACACAAAAAAGAGAGTTGACAGTACAACTAGTTAGGAAAAAGCAAAGTCCTTCATATATGATGCTGCTTGGTGTTTATTCACATAGAAGAAATTGAAATCGATTTCAAATTTCATTATATACACAAAAATACATGTTATATAGCTTGAAGGCTTAAGTGTAAAAAATAAACAGTTAAAACATTGGAAGATTATTTTGTCAAATACACATATAATCCAGGTCAAGAGATCAGTTTATTCAAGAAATATTGAATCTGGTGATATGAAGATATATTTGACTCTATGAACTTGGATACCTTGCCTATCTTCCTTCCTTCTTCCTTCTTTCTCATCTATCTCAGCTGTCTATCTCCTAGAACCAGTAACCAAACGTTTATACATGGTATTAATTTTCACGTATTAATATTTTATTAATAGAATAGTATTAATAGAATTTTCTATTTTGTTATGTTCTGTTCTCTTATATACTACTTGATTTCATTAACAAGAGATAATATTAACACCAAAAATTGATTTTGTGATCCAAAGTATGGCTTGAAAATCTGCTGTAGAGACTTTGAATGTTCGCATCTCTTTAGTGTCATAAATATACGTATGCTTCCTGACTTCTTCCTTCCTGATTTTCTTCTTGAATAAGTAATTTCATAAACCATTACAAGGCTTAGCATGATAACCTTTTGCTCCTATTGCAGGTATGGGCTGTGGTCTGGTAGACAGAATCAGAACTCCAGAGGGGGAGGAACATGCAGTAGTATTTGTGGCAGCAACGTGCACAGCAGGAAGTATTAGAGCCTTAGTCAAATGAGAAAGGCATCTGAGAGGGTGGGAGGCAAATGTGGCCATGTTTGGAAGATGAAATGTTTTGGGGAGCCAAATGGACTGGCAGTGAAGGGCCAGCAAGAATTGTTAAGAGTCTAATGAGGGTGAGTGAGTAGGGCATGCCCATGAGGTGGGGGACAGCAGCAGTGTAATTTGGGGTGTCCTAGACTGAGTGATATCAGGCTGTCTGGGCTGGGTGGGGTGTTGTGACAGTGATCAATGTAAAGAATCAGAGCCTGAGTGGGGTTTCAGAAAGTAAACGGTGTCAAAACCTTGGAAAAGGGTTGCCACAGCAGCCTGGCATGGGGTCATCAAACCCAAGAGAGGAAAAGGAGGTCATTCAAGATGTCTGGAATGGGAGGTCAGAACCCAAAGCAGGTAAGCAGAATGTTTAGGACTGGGTCAGAATGGGAATGATGATTTGGTGTGATTTCAAAGCCTAAAGATGGTTACAAGGGCATTTGTGTAGACTCTCATATGTGTTGAGTTGGGGAATAATGAGGGTAATGATGGTGTCTGCATGGGAAGGGTGTCAGTAGGACAGCAGTCTACAGTGGGATGTCAAAGCAACTGTGGAGAGAGTGGAGCAAGATGGTCCCCCAGTAATCATCCCCTGAAACAAACAACTTTCATAACAAGAAAATATCAGGTGAGCACTCATAGTACCTGGTTGTAAATACATATCACTGAAAGAGTCACTGATGAGGATAGGAAAGAAAGTCTTGAATTGCTGATGCCACCCCTCCCCCATCCCCTGGCAGAAGACACATGGCAAGAAGAGAGGATCTGTGCACTTGAGAGAGGGAGACTGCAGCAATTGTGAGGCTTTGCATTGAACTCAGCACTGTTCTGTCACAGCAGAAAGCAAAACCAGAATGAATTCAGCTGATGCCTGCTCATAGAAGGAGTATATAAACCAATCTTATCCAGAGGAGAATAACCCAAACCAGCAGTTGAAACTTAAGTTCCAGCCAGCCTTCCCACCACAGGCTAAAGGGCTCTGAGGTTCTAGGTAAACTTGAAATGCAGTCTAGGCCACAAAGACTGCAACTCCTATGCAAGTACTAGTGCTGAGCTGGGCTTAGACACACTGGACTAGGATGGCATGTGACCTACGGTGACAATGGCTGGAGCAGCTAAGGGAGTGCTTGTGCAACCCCTCCCTCAACCCCAGGCAGCACAACTCACAGGTCAGGGGAATACTCCTTACTTCTGCTGAGGAGAGAAGAGGGAATAGTAAAGGGAACATTGTCTTACCTCTTGAATACCAGGTAAGCCACAGTAGGATAGGGCACTAGTCAGTCATGAGGCTCCCATTTCAGGTTCTACCTCATGGCTGACATTTCCAGACACACCCTGGGCAAAAAGAGAAACCTCTGCCTTGAAGAGAAGAACCCAGTCCTGGTAGGACCCATCAACTGACGCAAAAAACAAACAAACCAACCAAAAAAAAACCTTGGTCCCTGAATAACCAGCAGTGATACCCAGGTAGTACACTGTGGTGGGATTTATGAGACTTGCTGGCTTCAGATGAGACTCAGTCCAGCTGTGGTGGCTATGGGAGAGACTCCTTCTGCTTGAGAAAACTCTTGCATGCTGTTCTTATAAATGTAAATCAGTACAACTACTATTGGCAACGGTATTTGAAATTCCTCAAAAAACTATAAATAGAAGTATCATATGATCCAGAAATCTCACTTCTAGGTATAAACACAGAAGGATGAAAATCAAAATATGGCAGAGCTATCTGCACTCCATGTTTATTGCAGCACTATTCACAATGGCCAATATTTGGAAGCAAAATAAGCTCAATAAATGGTCCTGGGAAAACTGGATATCCATACACTGAAGAATAAAACTAGACACTTACCTCCCAGTATATAAAAGAAAATCAAAGGTATCAAATTCTGAATCTGTCATGGTAAATTGTGTATGCATCCACAATGGAGCATTATTCGCCATAAAAAGTGACATTCTGTCATTTCCAAAAACATGATTGATCTGGACATCGTCAAATTAAGGGAAATAAGAAAATTAAGGGAAATAAGCCAGGCACAGAAAGACAAACTTTGCATGATCTCATGTATTCACGTGAGCTGAAAAATAAAACTATTGAATTCATGAAGATAGAGAGTAGAGGGATGGTTCCCAAAGGCAGGGAAGCGTAATGCAGGTTTATGGGGGAAGTGGGGATAGCTAATGGGTACAAAACATAGTTAAAAAGAATGAATAAGACTTAGTATTTGTTAGGACAACAAAGTGACTACAGTAAAAAGCAATTTAATTGTATGTGTTAAATAACAAAAATAGTATAATCAGTTTTTTTGTAACATAAAGGATAGATGCTTGAGGTGATGGATACCCCATTATCCTGATGTGACTATTACGCACTGCATTCCTGTATCAAAATATCTCAATATCACCCCAAAATATATGTACCCACAAAAATTAAAAATGAAAGAAAATTTAAAAATAAAAGTACAAGTGGAATGAAGAAGGCAATAGTTTGGGGTATGGTATTAGTGGCATGTAGTGTGAAGTGTTGGACTTTGAACTTGGTAATAAGTTTGTCTGCGTGGTTGTCGGTGGGGTGAGCGCTGCATCTGTGCTGCACCAGTGGCAGCCAGGCGTGTGGTGTCAAAGCATGAGTGGAGTGAGGAGACCATTTGTATGGGGTCATAGGCAGGAGATTGGTTTAACCCAGTGACATTTACTTAGTACTTAAATACAATGAAGGTAAGAAGCAGGTTTCCTATCAGAGAATAGAGACAAAAGTGTGGAAAGATAAAAACAAACAAACAAACAAACAAACAAAAACTAGAGTAAATGGTATGGGATCAGATTGGAATTGAAGTTTTAGTGTGAACTCATAGGTATATATACAAGTAAACAAAGGAAAAATAAGTATAAACAGGTCTTTTTAGCCTGCTATTTGGGGCATTACACTGTGAAATTTTCATCTTTACTCATGAAGGCAGCTTCTGATTCCAAATCACTCAGCACACAGTGGTTAAATTAGGACAACTGTAGCAGCAATCAAGTTTTGCTGTGCTTTCTAACCATTAATTTATCAAAATCCGAATGAACTACCTTTATTTTGGAGGAGGGAGGTAAGGAATGGCTCAGTCCACTTCTATTGCTAGATAATTGTGTCTTTGTGTCTGAAATTTATGTTTTTTAACCTGGAGCTTTCTTTAAAAAAAGCTTTGTTCTTATGTGTGGGTGAGGCAAGTGTATGACTGGGAAAATCAGAGACGAAGATGACATTTTTTCCCTTATTTTCTTTTAAAAACTGGTTTTGGATTTAATGAATCTATGTTTTTTAAAAAAGTATTTGAAACCACGAGACATATAATTGAATTTTTCCGTTTTCTTAATAACTCTTCCAATGTAAATATTCTTTATTTGTCAATTTAAAATACATTGTTTTCTTAGCTCCAAATCAACTAATTCTTGGTAGTTAAGTATAGAAACACCATAGGGACTTTGCAGGATCAGTTGAGTCTCCCATTGTTCTCACTAGACAACTGATACTTATTAGCAGTTTATTGAGTATACTTCACTAACATGGTTTTTGTTCCTTTCTATTTATCAAAATCTCAGAAAAATTATAGCCTTTATATGCTTACACTTTAATCAACAATATCTGGCAGCATGTGAAGCAATAAATAGCTTCAAGACATGCAATAAGCTCTGAGGTTTATTTACAAAACAACATAGTGAGAATCATTTATTGCCAAGTTACTAAAGGTAATAGTGATTACTGCTATTAAAATACCAGAAGCTATTAAATAGTTGCCCAAGCAAATAGTCTACATTCAAACCCAGAATTCAAATTAGTCTTTTTTCATTTAACTTTAGAAAAACAGAATAGTTTAACTCTGTTCAATTAGAAAGGAAAAAAAAATAACCAAGAAACAACAAAAATTCTCCAATTCAAACAGGTTTAGAAATTGTAAGCTTTTCTTTGGGTCATACAATGGGCTTTTGGCATGAAGCAAATGGAAGTTTTCACTTTCTACTATAGTCATAAACTTTTGCTGACAGGTCATTTATAAGAAGGAATGAATAAAAGTAGGTCTCTACCATTTCCATAAAGATAGACTAACAGAGAACATGCAGTATCAGTTGATTATCACTTAGGAAACTGGAAAGAGTGTTTCTTGGCTTTAAAAGAGACATGATAGAAATCTAAAAGCACAGCAGATAATAGGGAATAAAGGTCTATTTGAAGTGTCTCTTCCCCAGAACTCCAAAATACACCTTTATTATGACATATAATTCCCTAGTGATTGCCTATAAAATTCTATTAAAGATAAAGATCTTGGCCAGGCGTGGTGGCTCACGCCTGTAGTCCCAGCAGTTTGGGAGGCCAAGGCAGGTAGATCACTTGAGGCCAGGAGTTCAAGACCATCCTGCCCAACATAGTGAAACCCCATCTCTACTAAAAATACAAAAAAAAAAAAAAAAAAAAAAAAAAAAAACTTAGCCGAGCGTGGTGGTGGGCGCCTGTAATCCCAGCTACTCGGGAGGCTGAAGCAGGAGAATCACTTGAACCCAGGAGGTGGAGGTTGCAGTGAGTCGAGATCATGGCTACTGCACTCCACTGAGTGACAGAGTGAGACTCTGTCTCAAAAAAAATAAATAAATAAATAAAATAAAGATCTTCTATTCTATCTCATTCCTCTGGCGACCATATTCCTCTAAGTCGGGGTTTCTCAGTTTGGTACTAACAACATTTTTGAACTGGAAAATTCTTTGTTGGAGAGGGGATTTCCTGTGCATTTAGGTCAGTAGCATCTCTGACCTCTATCCCTTAGTTGTCAGTATGATCTAGTCCCCAGTTGTGATAAACAAAAATATCTGCAGATATTGCCAGTTGTCTCCAGGTGGGGGGTGGGGGCAAAATTGTATCTGACAGAGATCCATTGCTTTTATCAATCTCAAAATGCATTATCTGTCATAGAGTCCAATTAAAACAACATATAGTTTTTGAAATTGAGACTATCTCATAAAATCTGAGACATATGCTTCCTGAAGTCAGAGTTATTGTAACCAACCACTTGTTACTCATCTCAAAACACATTCACTGATTTCTACAGTCCTCCCCTGCTCTGATGATTTGGTTTTCAGGCAGGTGGAGACATAAATACTATTTAATTTCTAATGCATCATTTCCCATGTCTCTCAAAACGTTCCCAATAGAGGTCACACATTTTTACATAGAAAAAAATTCAGAGTGAAAATCCACACAATTTTAAATAATAATATATTTAAAGCTAATCTAAACTCACAATAATCTTGGGGATATGAAACCTGGGGTAACAGTTCATTACAGTTCAAGAAGTCTCATGTATGTTTGAAACTTCAAAGGAGAGCACTATTGCTGATTAGTTCTGTAGACTGAAGTTTTCAGTCTCTTGAGAAAAGTTTGGTATTTCAAATTTGAAAATGATTTAAGCTTACTGGGAAATGAAATAAACTGCAAAAGCTTTCTAGCACTCTAAATCCTGATATCACAGAGATTACATCTGATATTAGCATATTTTGTGGTGCCTAAAGCAGTTTTAGGGGCTGACAATTGCCAGGGAAAAAGAGAATTTCCGGGAAGTTTGGTCCTAGGAACTGGACATGTGTAGGCATTTCTCCAAATTCAAATTCAAATATGTATAACAATAACAATAGGCATTTGTATAATCATGTACATATAAAACAAATTTATAGTTGAGGGGATACATTTTATTATATTTGTTGTACAGAGGCAGATACTATATTACTGAAGATGTTTTGTTTACTCCAGATAAACAATAACTAATTCAGCACGTTTAAGCATTCATCTTGACTCTCCTCACTTTCCAACTCTACATCATTCTCTGAGGCAGAAAAACATGTACACTCAGTGGCCTCACTACAGCAGTCTCTCCATCTTAGAACAGTGTGAATGTGCTCTGGGCAATATCTGTAGTGTGAAGAAATGTGGCTTGAGTTTGTTAATTTGTACCGTGTCCTCATATGCACACTTTCTCAAAGGGAGAGTCCCAGAGTCCCCATAACAGTCTTTTAAATAAATCTTGTTCTTTATACTGTGTTCTGCACTTCTCTACCTGTCCTTCTCCCAACACAGACACACAGACACACACACACACACACACACACACACACGCACGCACACCTTAATTTAGAAAGAATAGCAATCATTATTTGTAAAGACATACAATTGTTGGGACAGCAACAATTCTCTGGAGAAAAGTCTAAAATATATCTTCTTAAAATGTATTCCTTTACTATTAAATATATTTGTATTAGTTTTTTTCACACTGCTAATAAAGACCCAAACTGTGTAATTTATGAAGAAAAAAAGGCTTCCACATGGCTATGGAGGCCTCACAATCATGGTGGAAGGCAGAGGAGGAGAAAGGCATGTCTTACACAGTGGCAGGCAAGAGAGAGAGCATGTGCAGGGGAATTTCCCTTTATAAAACCATCACATCTTCTGAGATTTATTCACTATCACGAGAATGGCATAGGAAAATCTCGCCCACATGATTCCATTACCTGCCACCTGGTCCCTCCCACAACACGTGGGGATTATTACAATTCAAGGTGAGATTTGGGTGGGGACACAAAACCAAACCATATCAATATTCTATCTGCTTTTTAAATATTTTTTATTTTTTGAATTTCTATAGTGTATTTATTATACTTCATCACTTGAGTTTCTTTTTATTTTAGAAAACCCTGAATCCACCATTTCCTAGATGTCATCTCAAGGCTACATAACACTAAGTCCTCATTACAGAGTTAATAAAAAACAAGATGGTTATCATAACTGTCTTCATTACAGAGGCTGCTTGAAAATGAAGTCTACACAGAGCTAACCAATAAGAAGACAGTAGAAAGCAACACACCAAGGCACCATTTGAAACCTCAGTTGCAGCCTTTCTTAAAATCAGATCCACATGATAGTCAACAATTTTTTATTGATTACATAGTATATTCCAGGCACTGTTGTAGTTACTAGGGATATAATAGCAAATAAACTCTTGGTGATTATGGACCTAATATAATATTTGGCATGACAATATAACACAAAATAAGCACAAGTGCATATAGGATGACAGCAAAGAGGATAAAATTAACAGAAAGCACAGCATGTTGGAATATTATTATTTTTTATAAGGTGGGTAGGTAAGACCACTTCACTCCAAGGAAATCTAAGCAAAGTCTGCAGGAAGGGAAAAACTAAGTCATGAGAATATCTGAACAAGGAGCCTTTCAGGTAGTGGAAATAGCAAGTGAACGGTTCCAGAGGTAGGAATCACTCAGTGTTCCAGGAGGTCAGTAAGGCTAGAGTGGAATCAGTGAAAGGATGAGAAGTAGGAGATGAGGTCAGGTCGGTATCAGTACAACATTTGTTTTTATCTTAGGTAATCTGAGAAGCCATGTTAGGAATTTAACAAAAGTGTGAAGTCATTTTAGGTAATTTTTTTAAAAAGTATTATTCTGTTGCCTGCAACTGACCACAAAAGGGCAGGGCAGTGGGCTGGAGCAGTCCAGTAGGGAAGCTATTGCAATAATCTAAGTGGGAGGTAGGTGATGGTGGCTAGGATTAGGGTGAAAGCAGTGGGAATGGTGAGAAATTGTAGAATCATGTAAATATCTTTGGACCAACCAAATTTATTGATTCATTGGTGACAAGGGGGCCTGTGGATAAAGAAAAAGGTCAGGTTCACTTAAAGGGTTTTGGCCCAAGAATTTGGAAAGATAAAGTTGCCATTTACTGGGTAGGGAAAATGCAGAAGGACCACCTGTTTTCATTAAGATAATGGAAAGTAAGTGTCAAGCATTGAGCATGGGAAATACTAATTTTGAGATGCTCTGATAAAAAACACCATGATATGCTTCACACATCCTCCTTCAAGGAATGACGGGATTATTCCCTTACACATTAGAAATGTTGCACACTGAAAGGCTTCAGCTATCAGTCCTATTCAGAGAATGCCTCATCTGAAGAAAGCCCAAGGTCAAGCAGCTTTCTGAGGCAACCTGCATCTAATGAATATTGATGCAGACATATAAACGGCCTATCTCCTTGTCACAGCCTTACAACCCTGAAGGACCATATCACATCCATAATTTTCCCTGTAGGCAGCTGCAAGCTTTACTTGGACTGCATTGAAGTTTAACTTCTCCATACATACAATACTGCTTTCTTCCCCTCCCTTCAATAGGAGTTGATACCCCAAACACTCCCTAATAAAGATCCTGTAATTGAATCTTAATTTCAAAGTCTGCTTCCCAGAAAACCCAACCTACAAAAGATGTTTCTTTAGTAACCAAAGGAAATACTGTTGTTACAGATTGACATGGATCTATAGTTTTGAGACAGAGAGCTAAACTAGACATTTGAATTAGAAGCTATGAGCATATACCACTTAAACTCATTAGATCTGTTGAAATAATCTTTGGAGTGAATGGAAATAGGAAAAGAAGAGGTTAAAGTTGAAAGAAGGGTGTTTCAATTTTTAAAAGTCAGGGAAGTTAAGGGGAAGAAGTATCAAAGAAAACAAAAATAGAGCAGCCTGGGAGTATAGAAAAAGTCCCAGGAGATTGGGGTACACTGTAGGTCAACTAATTAAATTTTTAAATAAAGAAGAAACTATCAATTCTGTCACATCATGAGGATGGGTTGAGTAAGATGAGAAATTAAGTTGTCAATGGAATGGGCACTGAAAATGCAAAAAAAAAAAAAAGCCATTTGAGTGGATTAATGTGACTGAAATCCTGGTTACAATGGAGTCAACAGATAATCCTGGAAAGGAGAATAACCACAACTTTCTTCAGGCCAGTATAAACAATATATTTGAGAAGTTTCCACAGTGAAGGGAAGCATAGAAATGGATAAATTGCTAGAAGGTTTACGGGACAAAGAGAAATTTTGTTGTTGTTGCTTTGTGTTCAATTGCAAGATATAACGGCAGTATTGCATGCTTATGGAAATGATCAGGTAGAGCAATGGATGCTTATGATGTAAGAAGCACATAGGGAAATTATGAAGCAACATCCTTCAGAGTAGACATACATGGAATCAGTAGAATTCAATCAGATCAGAGTCAGAGTAAAGAGCCCACAATGAGAAGGTGTGTGTTTTAGATTTGCATTGGGCCTTGCCAATTACATTTCCAGTCCTAAGTGCTAGTGAGGTCCAATAACCAGTGTCATTCTGCAAAGTGATTATGGATCATGATGAGACATTAAATATTGAGTTGTGTTTAGAAAATTTTAAAGTGATTTGACAGTAATTTTATATATGTTGAATCTAACAGTTAAAATGGCTTTCATTTTACATCTTTTGTATTTCATTTTTCTAGTAATTCATTTAAATGCAACCTTCATAACAGAGACTTTAAGAAGCACTGATCTAGCATGCAAGTGAAAGAAATGGTTTATACAGAAATGAGGAGTGCTTATTTTTAATTACTGAAGTACAAGTATCACAGGATCTTTGGTGTTGCTTCGCCAGCTGGAAACTTCTGTGGCCAATGGCACCTTCTACCTGAGGATTGCCTGTGACTGCTGGGCTTGTTCCACCTACGCAGCCTGACAAGCTGTGCTCAGTTTGTGCTACTGGCCCAGATCCCACATCTGCCAAGTGTGAGCCAAATGCAGAGTGGCAAAGGGGTGTGAAGGTGAGTGAATGTGGGGTCCAGTCACTGAGCACAGCCAGGCATACTGGCTGCTACAAGAGGGCAGGCAGCTCCAGGTGCCAGTATAGGAGGAAGCTCCATGTAAGCCTGTGGTTGGACCAGATGCAGGCACCTGCATCTGGATGAGGGGAATATGGTGGCTTGTGGAAGCTTGAAGATGCCAGGAACTGCAGAACCCCAAGGAGGGTGTCACAGCCCTGGTTTGGGGAGCCCTTAGATCTGGGTTCCATATAGGGCCACAGCTCTTCTCTCCTTCTTGTTGTCTGCATTGTGGCGTGGGGGGAGGGGGTGCATGTTTCAGTCCTGTTTGTGTTACAACTCTTCTTTTAGTCCTGCCCAACCAGCAGGTCCTGAGTTTTTTTCCTACATCTAGGAAGAATGAGGTACATAGACAAATGGAGGGTGAGCAAGGCAGAGAGGAGTTTTACTGAGTGGCAGAACAGTTCTCAGGAGACCCAAAGTTTGTAGCTCCTTTCCTCAGGCAGGTAGTCCCAGGTCCAGCTGTCAGTGGAGAGGAGATCCATAGTGGGTGGCTCCCTTCTGCAGGAAGGTCATCTCATTGTCTGTGCAGCCCTCGTGGAGAGGAGACCCAGGGTGGGTAGCTCCTCTCTGCAGGCAAGTTGTTATGTCATTTGCTGGAGTCTGGCTGAGTCTGGGGGTTTTAATGGGCCTCATAGGGGAGGAAGTACATGCTGATTGGTCCATGGGTAGCCAGGGGCAGGCCCAAAAGCAGCACCCTAAATTCTCATTCTGATCTGCCGAACTGACAGCTGGGCCCCCAGGCTATTACTATAAAGCTACCAATGTCATTTTTCATAGAACTAGAAAATACTATTCCAAACTTAAGTGGAAGTGAAAAAGAGCCCAAATGGTCAAAGCAATCTTAAGCCAAAGAACAAAGCTGAAGCCATCACACTACCTGCATTCAAATTATACTAAAAGTCTACAGTAACCAAAACAGCATGCTACTGGTAGAAAAACAAACCCATATACTAATGGAATATATTGGAGAAGACATAAATAAAGCCACACATCTGCAGCCATCTGATCATTGACAAAGTACACAAAAATAGGCAATGAGGAAAAACTCCCTATTAAATCAGCTGGCTAGCCGTACATAGAAGAATGAAACTGGATTCCTAGTTTTCATCATATAAAAAAAATTAACCCGGCTGGGTGTGGTGGCTCATGCCTGTAATCCCAGCACTTTGAGAGGCCAAGGAGGGCGGATCACGAGGTCAGGAGATGGAGACCGTCCTGGCTAACACAGTGAAACCCCATCTCTACTAAAAATACAAAAAATTAGCCAGGCGTGGTGGCAGGTGCCTGTAGTTCCACCTACTTGGGAGGCTGAGTCAGGAGAATGGCATGAACCCAGGAGGCAGAACTGGCAGTGAGTCGAGATTGCGCCACTGCACTCCAGCCTGGGCAACAGAGTGAGAATCTGTGTCAAAAATAAATAAATAAATAAATATTAAAAAAATAAATTAACCCAAGATGCATTAAATACTTAAACTAAAAACTAAAACTATAATTCCTAGAAGAAAACCTAGGAAAGTTTTATTTTATTTTATTTTATTTGTCAAAATGATGAATTAGAGACTTTGGTGTGCCTCAGCCACTTGAAAATAGCAAAATAAATCATAAAAATGAACTCTGTGAACTTTAAGAAGAAAAATGGGAATCCAATGGAATTATGAAGAATACCCCAGATCCTGGAGAGGAAAACACCAGCAAACAGCTCCCACAATGGTGTCCAGTTGATAAAAAGAAAGAAAGAACAAAGAAAATAACCCACCTGCATGAAAAAGTTACAGAAATTAAAAATCCTAGTGTCTCCAGATAAGAAAACATCAGTGCAAGAATTCTGGCATCATGAAAATCTGAAAGTAGTGATACCACCAAAGGATTCCACTAGATTTTAAGCAATGGTCCCTAACCAAAATGGAAACTGAGAAATAACAGATAAATAACATAAAACATGGATTGCAAAAAAAAATTCAATGAGATCCAAAACAAACTTGAAAATTGACACACACAAAAATTCTAAAGCAATTCAGGAATTAAAGAAAAAGGTAAACGTCTCAAAAAGTGATCAATTACAGCTTCTGGAATCAAAAAAACTCTTGAAAAATGTTAAAATATATCAAAAGCTTTATTAATAGACTGGATCTATCAGATAAAAGAATTTAAGAGCTTGAAGATAAGTCTTCTGAAGTAACCCAGTCAGACAAAAATAAAGAAAAAAAGAATTTTTTAAAATGTACAATGTCTTCAAGAAATAAAGGATTATGTAAAACAATCAAACCTATTAATTATTGGCATTTCTGAGAGAGAAAGAGAAAAAGAAAACAACCTGGAAATTACATTTGAGGGAAAAATTCAAGAAAATTTCCCTGATCTTGCCAGAAAGGTAGACATCCAGAAACAAGAAATCAAGAGAACATCTGTGAGATACTATATAAAATGACTTCACAAGGGCATACAGCCACGTGACTGTCCAACATCAATACTAAAGAAAGTTTCTTTTTTTTTTTAGCAGTAAGCTCAAAATAGCAAATTTCATTGTTTTTTAAAATTATTATTATTATACTTTAAGTTCTGGGATACATGTGCAGAACATGCAGGTTTGTTACATAGGTATACACGTGCCATGGTGGTTTGCTGCACTCATCCACCCGCGATCTACATTAGGTATTTCTCCTAATGTTATCCCTCCCCTAGCTCCCCACTCCCTGACAGGCCCTGGTGTGTGATGTTCCCCTCCCTGTGTCCATGTGTTATCATTGTTCAACTCCTACTTAAAGGCAGATAGAGAAAAAGGAAAGATCACCTACAAAGGTAACCCCATCAGGCTGAAGCAGACTTCTGATCAGAAGACTTACAAGCCAGGGGAGCCTGGGGATCTATTTTCAGCATGCTTAAAGAAAGCAAATTCCAACCAAGAATTTCATATTCCATCAAATTAAGCATCTTAAGCAAATGAGAAGTAAAATATTTTCCTGACAAGCACGTACTAAGAATATTTGTTACCACTAGAAAGCCTTACAAGAAATCCTAAAGTAGTTCTAAACATGGGAACCAAGAACCATATCTGCTACCACAAAAACATACTTAAGTACATAGCCCACAGACCCTATAAAGCAACAACAAAATAGAAACTACAAAGTTACCAGCTAACAACTTAATGATAGAATCAAAATTTCACATATCAATATTAACCTGGTACATAAATGGCCTAAATGCCACCCTTAAAAGGCACAGAGTGGCAAGTTGGATTAAAAACAAAACAAAACCAAGATCCATATGGCTGCTGTCTCCAAGAGACCCACCCTATATGTAACGATACACAAAGTAAAGTAATGATGCTCAAAATAAAGAGATGGAGTAAGATCTACTACGCAAACAGAAAAGGAAAAGAACAGGGATTACTATTCTCATATCAGATAAAACAGAGATTAAACTAACAACACTAAAAACAAAAAAGAAGAAAGAAAGAAAAGAACTACATAATGATAAAGGGTTCAATTCAAAAAGAAGATTTAACTATCTACAACATAAACACACCCCATATTGTAGAGTCTGGATTCACAAAACTAGTACTTCTAGACCTATACAAAGACTTAGCCACACAATAACAGTGAGGGAGATCAAGACCCCACTGACAGCATTAAACAGATTGTCAAGACAGAAAACTAACGAAGAAATTCTGGACTTAAACTCAACACTTGAGCAACTGGATCCAATATGCATTTACAGAATACTCCACCCATGCACCACAGAATATACATTCTTCTCATCTGCACAGGGAATATACTCCAAGATTTACCACATGCTGAGTCATAAAGCAAGTCTCAGCAAATAATAAAAAAAAGAAATTGTAGCACCCATATTCTTGGACCACAGTGGAATGAAAATAGAAAGCAATACCAATAATATTTCTCAAAACCCCATGATTACATGGAAATTAAACAGCTTGCTCCTGAGTGACTTTTAAGTAAACAATAATATCAAGTCAGAAACATAAAAAATTATTTGAAATAAAACAAAAGAGACACAACATAAAAAATCTCTGGGATGTTGCAAAATCAGTGTTAAGAGGAACATTTATAGTGATAAATGCCTACCTCAAAAAGTTAGAAAGATCTCAAATTAATGATCTAACATTATACTAGAGGAAGTAGATAAACAAGAACAAACTAATCCCAAAGCTAGAAGGGAAATAAGATAACTCTAATTAGAGTTGAACCGAATGAAATTGAGACCCAAAATTCCACACAAAGGATAAATGAAACCATAGTTTCATAGTTGGTTCTTTGACAGGATAAACAAGATCAATAGACTGTTAGATTAATAAAGAGAAGAAAAGAAAAATTCAAGTAGGCACAATCAGAAATGACAAAAGTGGTGTAATGTCACAGCCGATCACACAGAAATACAAAACACCCTCATAGACAACTATGAACATTTCTATGCACACATACTAGAAAATCTAGAGGAAATGGAAAAATTCCTGGAAACACACAACCTCTCAAGATTGAATCGGGAAGAAATTGAAACACTGATGAGACCAATATTGAGTTCAAAAAGTGAATCACTAATAAAAAACCTAACAACCAAAAAATAGTGATAATAAGCCCCAGTCCAGATAGATTAACAGCTGAGTTCTACCAGAGGTCCAAAGAAGAGCTGATAGTAATTCTATTAAAACTATTCCAAAAAATCAAGGAGGGGTGATTCCTAACTGATTCTATGAAGCCAGCATCACCTAATACCTAAACCGGGCAAAGACACACACAAACACACACACACAGACACACACACACACACACACACACAATGAAACTACTGGCCCATGCCTCTGAAGAACACAGACACAAAAATTCTCAACAAAATACTTACACGTCAAATTCAACAACACATCAAATATTTAATTTACGATGATCAGGTAGGGTTAATTCCTGAGATTTAAGGCTGTTTCATCATATTTCAACATATACAAATCAGTAAATGTGATCCGATCACATGAACACAATTTAAAATAAAACCATATGATCACCTCGAGAGACACGGAAAAAGCTTTCAACATAATTCAACATCCCTTCATGGTAAAATCCCTCAAGAAACTAGGCATCAGAGGTACATATCTCAAAATAATAAAAGCTATCTACAACAAACCCATAGCCAGCATCATATTGAATGATCAGAACTGCAAGCACTCCTCTTGGAAGTGGATCAAGACAGAGAGATCTTGTCTCACCACTCCTATTCAGGACAGCACTGGAAGTGCTAGCCAGATGTTAAACTTTTTTTTCATATATCTGTTGGAAGCAAGAGGAAGAAACAAAAGCATCCAAATAGCAAAAAAAAAAAAAAAAAAAATCAGACTATCTGTCTTCACTGGTAATATGATTATAAGAAAACCCTAAAGACTCTCTCAATAAGTTATTAGAACTGATCAACAATTTTAGCAAGGTATTAGGATACAATCAATGAACAAAAATCCATAGGAGTTCTACACACTAATAACTAAGAGCCAAATCAAGAACACAATTCAATTTACAACAGCCACAAAAGAAGTAAAATACCTAGGCATAAATCTAACCAAGGAGGTAAAAGATCTCTGCAGGAAGAACTACAAAACACTGCTAAAAAAAGGGAACACTTGACAAAAATAAGCACTGTGGAAAGGACTCCCTATTCAATAAATGGAGCTTGGATAGCTGGTGAGCTATATGCAGAAGAATGAAATTGGATACCTACCTTTTACTACATACAAAAATTAACTCAAGATGGCTTAAATATTTTAATGTAAGAACTAAAACTATAAGAATCCTAGAAGAAAACCTAGGAAACACTATTCTGGACATCACCTTTGGCAAAGGATTTATGACTAAGTCCTCGAAAGCAATTGCAACAAAAATGATCATTGATAAGTTGGACCTAATTAAACTAAAGAGCTTCTGCACAGCAAAAGAAACCATCGACAGAGTGAACAGATAACCTACAGAACAGGAGAGAATATTCCCAAAATACGCATCCAACAAATGTCTTATATTCAGAATCTACAAGTAGCTTAAAGAATTAAACAAGCAAAAACAAAAAATTCCATCAAAAAATGAGTAAAAGACATTAATAGGCACTTCTCAACAAAAAGGGATACAAGTAGCCAAGAAATATACGACAAAAATGCTTAATATCACTAATCATCAGAGAAATGCAAGTCAAAACCACTATGAGATACCTACTCACACCAGTCAGGGTGGCTATTATTTAAAAGTAAAACAACAACAGATCATGGGAGGTTGCAGAGAAAGTAGAATACTTATATACTCTTGGTGGGAATGTAGATTAGTTCAGCCACAGTGGAAATCAGTTTGGAGATTTCTCAAAGAACTAAAAATAGAACTACCATCTGACCCAGAAATGCCACCCAAAAGAAAATAAATTGACTGAAAAGACACAGGCACTTGTATGCTCACAGCAGTACTCTTCATGATAGCAAGGACATGGAATCAACCTAGGTGCCCATCGGTGGTGGAGCATATAAAGAAAATGTGGCACATATACACTACAGAATACTATACAGCCCTGAAAAAGGAAATTGTGTCCTTCTTAGCAACCTGGATGCAGCTGGAGGCCATCATCCTAATTGAATTAACACAGAAATAGAACAACAAATATTACATATTCTCACTTATAAGTGAGAACTAAATGGTGCACACATGTAGACATAAACTTGGGAACAAAAGACACTGGGGACTACTAGAGGGGGCTGGCTGAGAGGGAGCATAGCAAGGCTGGAAAAACCAACTGTTGGGTGCTGTGCTAACTACCTTGGTGACAGGATTAATTGTACTGCAAACATCAGCATCACGTGACATACCCATATAATAAACGTGTACATGTACCCTTTGAATCTAAATAAAAATGGAAAAATAAGGAATGGCAAAATTAAAAGAAAAACCAACAATACATTTTGCTAAATGAAATAAGTCAGACACAAAAGGACACATGCTATATGATTCCACTTATATAAGGTAGCTATAACAGTCAAATTAATAGAGACAGAAAGTTATATGGTGGGTGCCAGGAGCCGTGGGCTGGTGTTTGGGGAGTTAGTGTTTACTGAGTACGGAGTTTCAGTTTGGGAGGATGAGAAAGTTCTGGAAACGGTGATGATGTTGCACAAAAATGTGAATGTACTTAATGCCAAAGATGGTTATAATGGTAAGTATTGTGTTCCATATTTTTATTCCAACTACAATAATAAAAGATATGTAGGAATTTGCCAGATGAACAAGATGAAAAAGGGCATTGCCATGAAATAAACATAATGAATCTGAAAAAAAAATAAGAAAAGCATCTTTGATTGCAAAAGAGTAAATTGCAAATATCCAAAGTAATCCTTGTAATATACGTGACATTATAAATTTTACGATGCAGTGCCTATGATTCACGCACACTGTACCTGAACCAGCTGTGAAACATTCATGAATCATAAACTCCTGTATCATCTTCAGAGCAAAAATGCATCCTATTTTACAAGAAATATTCATCAAAAAAGGGAAAGAGAAGTAAAAACCCTGAAATTTCTAGAACCTTTCAAAGATATCAGAAAAACAAATTAATACCTCTGACAGAACCTGTTAATACAGAGGGTCATGCTGTAAGACAGCTTGCATTTAATTCAAACTGTTTTGGAATAAGATCAATTCTGTAGTGAGATCAAGGCAGCAGAAATTTTTCCTCAGGGCTAAAAATAATAATTCCTGAGGCACAGACATTAAATTCCATGGCTTCTTGAAACTATTCAAAAATGAGAAGAATGGATAAAGATTAAAAGAAAACACATGCTGCAAGCTGACAAAACACCTTTTTAGACTTACATCCAATTCGTTCATTAGTCAAATGTGTGGTTTTTTTTTTTCCCTTCAGGTAACTGGAGGTGGCAACATTCAACTTCTTGGTCTGTTTCTCATCATTTTCTATTTTCTCCTGCTATTTGTCTCTGAGCTGTTATACCTGTTATTGAAGTTTCCAACAAGAAAAAGCCAGGAAAAGGAAAGAGAATCAAAGCATCAGAGCAAGTCACCTCACTGGTAGGTGGAACCAGAAATTTTAAAGCAGTAGCAAAATTTGTATGTTCTGGGTGTCAGTGGACACTTTCTGTATAATAATTTTATTTTACTTTTGTTAAGAATCATGAAGCAACCACAAAAAATTAAATCAAGGCTTATCAAGTAGATGTTTGAAAGAAAAACAATGATTCACCTTATAGGTAGATGTACTTTGCTATTGAAGGGATTGTTGGCAAGTCTAAGCAAAGCTGAAGGGAATAAGGAAATTTCATTCCTTAGAGAAGACAGCATAGAATAATAGTACAGAGAGTGTAGGGTAGAACAGCTTGCATTCTAATTCCACATTTGCAATAGGATTCTCTTTGACATAGGAAAAGTTACTTCTGCTTTGTTGGGAGTATTAAAAATGGAGAAGTTTTCAAGTGCTTAGTGTAGTTCCTGGCTTATGATAGCATCAATTAAAATTAGGTATTGATGCTATTATTATTAATATTGATCTCTTAGCCATCTGTATCTTCAGCATCCAAAGTGTCAGTTTGTTCTTTAAATTGCAATTGACCCTTTTTTCTCAATAGAAGAGCTAGTAAAATAATAAAGTGGAATTTCTTGGAATGTATCCATTCTCCTCTATTCTTTTACATTTCACTTTTTTTATTCATTATTTCAAATGCCCAGTACCTTCTTGTTCACCCTAAAATCTTTTATGAGTTTATGAGTTAACAGGAAAACAGATTCCTTTTAGAAAATTGGAATAAAAAGAATTACCATTTTTTTTTTTTTTTTTTTGAGACAGAGTCTCGCTCTGTGGCCCAGGCTGGTGTGTAGTGGCATGATCTCAGCTCACTGCAAGCTCCGCCTCCCAGGTGCAACTGATTCTCCTGCCTTTGCCTCCCAAGTATCTGGGATTACAAGCATGCACCAACACACCCAGGTAATTTTTGTATTTTTAGTAGAGACGGGGATTCACCATATTGGCCAGATGGGTCTGAAACTCCTGACCTAAGGTAATCCAACCCCTCAGCCTCTCAAACACTTTTTTCTACATTTCTAACTCTTTGCAATTTACCTGCTATCTCATTTAATCTCCTCTTCCCTACACTAAAGACAATCAACCTCCCTCCTATTAACCAACCACTTAAAATTCTGCCTCCTTATGTACCTTAAATATGAAAGATAAGATAGTCCACATTATTTTAATAAATATTTACTGAATATATTCTTGACAAGTAATCCTGCTTGTATTTTTAGCTAGCTAATGTGAGATACATCTTTGACATGGTTAAATGTATGATCTCTTAATTAATTTAATATAATAAACTAATGCTACATTATAGGGGTATAAACACTTTTAAAAATATATTTTCTATTTTAAAGTTGGCTTTATACTTTACATAAATATAATGGACACTTTCTGCTTATTTTTGAATGATTATCAATCATTCAAAGGTCAGTACATCTGACCTTTCACAAAAAAAGTAAAAGGTCAAATGTAAAAATTGTAGGTTTTGTGGTTGACACATGGACTCTGCATATTATTCTTTAATTTTTGTTGTTTGGTTCCATATTTTTGTTGTTTATACGTTTCTTACAAACCTTTTAAAATACAAAAAGTATTCTATCTTACTTGTCTCTCAAAACATAGGCCATTTTACCCAGGAACTGTATTTGGTCAATCTGTGCTTCACTGTAAATGTTCTTTGTTATTTTAAAATCAATACAGACATATTTCAAGTAAATTATTGTTTTCACTACCACTCATTTTCAGATGTAAGTCCATAGGTTAACATAAATAAGAAAGTAGCAGCCAAAAACAAAAAAAAGAGAGAACAGTAAGAAAAACAGTTTAAGTCAAAAGAAAATTGCCAGCTTTTATCTTCTCCTAAATCCCAATCCTTCACTCCTAAAGGAACATGTTAAGTGCAAAGAGGGTCATACTTTTATTCCATTGCAAAAAGGGTCATACTTTTATTCCATTCCCTGTGTATACATTTGTTATCCATTTGGCAAATTGTGGTTGAATTTCTCTTGGGATGACCTCGCCAGCAGTAGGTGAATGGATCATTTGATTCAACACTAGTTCGTAAGTGATTGTTCTTTTCAATCAGGCACACTCACTGCTGATAACTGCATATTTTGACTATTTGTAGAAGTGTTACAGGAACTAAGAATTTTATCGTAAATAAGCCATGTTGGAACAAATATCAAGGCCTTGAGAATAATATACTTTATACCTTTGCTCAACATATAATGTAGGAAAATATCCAATTAAGAGTCTAGAAATGGAGTGAGGAAGGGCCAGCTGACTATTTTGTTTAATTTTTAATTGTTAACTCTTATAGTACCTTCATAAAGTTTCCAAATCTTTTCCTTTTTCTTGCTTTTGTTGTAAATACAAAAGTCCAAGCCTGCATTATATTATACTCACTTTGAATAAGGAATATCAGCTCCTTAAGAATAAAATGAAACAGTTTTATTCTTCCCGAGATCTTTTCAGGCTTTTATATTGATCATCTTCATTTCTGCTGTGTAGCTGGCTTCATCAATGATGTCTCAATTTATGTCTATAATTGTTATTTTGCAAAACTGTCTCATTTTAATTAATATGATGCCTTACTCATTATTTTTTAATTATTTTCTTCATTATTTTAAAACTAATTTTATTTCTAAGGACTGGGAACAGGTTGGGTGGATGTGATAATCTCACACATGTTCTTGTCTTTTTTCCTTTTATTTTCCCTCTGGTGCTGGGATAGAGAGGATGAAGAAAGAAAAATGTATTCGTTAGATGAATTATCTGTATTGAGGTTGTTCTAGGATTACTGTGCTAGAGGAAGGACCCCCAATAAATTCCATCATTAAGAGGCTCAATATCAAGCAACAATCCTGTGATCTAGTGGCACTGTATGGAATTCTAATGTATCTTTTAGCTAATGTCCAGGTGGTAGCCTGTGTTACATCTTGATATGCATACCTCTCTTCTTCACATGCTTCAGTATCCTTTATTTTATTTATAATTAGAAGCACAAACTCTGAGATTTAAGGATCCAGGCAGGATTGACCTCACCTACAATACTGGGCAAGATCTTCAAGGGGACAGTTGATGCTTTCTTGCCAACTGCCCACTCCACCACCACATTTCTCTCCTATGTTCTCTCCCTTGTTTTAGTTGTACTGACTCAAATCTAAGCAGCTATTTGATTAGAGTATTGAATGGTGATCTTCCCTGTTTTGTGTGAATTTCTTTGGGATTTTCTTCTCTCAATCTTAGCCAGAGTTTTTTTGTAATAACACTAGACTAGCAAAAATTTCAACCTCATCTATTTATAAAATACTGTTATCTAGTACTATTTGAGACCTCTCTTACTTGGATTTTTTGGAGTATTGTACTCAGAATCAGGAACTTTTTGAGATAAAATCTGAGAAATGAATAACTTTTGCTCAATTGTGCTTTATTCAGGTTCTTATCTGTATTCTATTCTATAATCTCCAAGTGAGGAAAATAGTGAATTCATATTTCTCTAAAGTGTTTCTTCATAAAAGCCTTAAAATAAATTGTATATATTTTAAACATTAGTACATTTACCCCAATATAACATCACAAAATTAACCTTTGGAAAATACAGAACTAATGTAATACAAAACATTCCCATCCTTCCAAAAACAGGTAAAATAAAATATAATAGTTCTCTACAGCCTAATCTAAAAGAATGTGATGTAATGGATAGAGCACTGATTTATTAATCAAAGGGAGAAAAACTAATGTGGCTCATAAACCTTTCCATTTCTGAGTCTCATTCTTTTCATTTTCCCGATAATAATGATAATAAGATCGACCTGTTTGTTAGGGTCAGGTTAATGACCAAGTGAAATGATGCATTATACATATGTCAAAGAAATATAGCCTCTTAAAAGAAAGTTAACGCAGCTGACATTCAGTAACATATCTCGGTTTGTAGGTAAAAAATCAGAAATAAACTCAAATAAACGATCAATACATATTATAGTAAAAAGTAATAATTTGAATTAAGATAACTTGTTGAACACTGATTTATCAAACTCTATTGAACTAACCCATTTTTTAAATTTATACTTTTGTTTGTTATTAGAAAAACATTTCCCTAGATAGAAGCTGCTCCACTATTCTGAAGGGAAGTAGAAATGATGAAAAGCAGAGCTGGAGATGATCCATGATGGACATACAGTGTGAGTAAGAAATATATATTATTTGTTTTAAATCACTGAGATTTTGAGTTTGTGTATGTGTCCATAATATGAGCTAACTATCCTTAATGATACCATAAGTAAAGAATTTAAAGTAAATAAGATGTGCCTGACCCCATATTAAGTGCCACACTAAGTGTTAATTATAGCTCCCTGGCGGTAAACAGGGGACTGGTTCCAGACTTCTGAGTATATAAAAAATCCACACATACTGAAGTCCACAGTGGGTCTTATGGAACCCTTTGTATACAAAAGGTTGGCTCTCCAAATAGGCAGGATTTATATTATATCTCTCAAAAAATCTGCATACAAATGGATCTGTGCATTTCAAACTTGGGTTGTTCAAGGGTCAACTGTGTTACTATTTTATGGGATGAGACGGCAGAGATGATACATGGAAATTTTGTGTTTAAAAAAGGAGAAATATGCAAATGGTGGTGGGGTGGGCCAAATGGAATGTGAGTTACATGAAAGGGTAATTTGGAAGGAAACAACGCTTTTGTGAAGAAAAGAAATACTTGAATATTTGAGTATAAAATATAGTTTTATTTAGTACCCTTGCCTCATCTTTAGTATGATAAAAATAGATAAAAAATTCAGACAGACAAAGAGGGAGGAAGCTGCTTGAGTGAACATACTCTGTTGATGTAAATACTCGAGGAAATTAGCTCTATATTGGGTGGTATGCTGATGAATGCTTAACAAAAAAACTTTGAAGTGAAAGGCACTGATTTGTTGTACTTGATGATTTCTGTGGCATAAATATGCCCACCATAGCAATGTTTAGCTGGTAACATGACATAACTGCACAGAGTCAGGAAGAGATGCACACGACTGGCTCTCACGATTTCGGCGCGGTCTGGCTCCAGCATTTGACTGTGACAAATTTCACTGGCCGGTGAGAACGCTGGAGGAAAAAAATCTACCTATAACTAACCCTTATTAGCATAACAGGTTTGAGAAAGCAGAGCCCTATTTTCCTCAAGTGAATGCCATCAATACAGCCGTCAGGCAAAACAGCATTCATGCACTGAGGAAAATCACTGCTTCTCAAACAACTTTTGGATACCATAAAAAAGGGGAAGCGGGAGGAGGGGAAACAAAAATTGTTGCCTGAAAAGAAACGACTTTGATCTCCATCAAAACAGATTAGTTTGAAGCCAATTTGCTGCTATCTTCAAAACTATATTTCCCCTCAAATTCTGTCTTCCAAATTGAGCAGTGCGTCAGCTGTAGGTAGTGCTAGAGTGTGAAAAGGATGAGGATGGAGGCAGCCAGGGTACCTCCAATGCATCTTGTTATTAGAAGACTTTTGAAGAGTAATTTGAAGGAAGCTTTTCAACTTTTAGGTCACTAGTTTAAATGTAGTCTCAGTTGATCATGAACAAAAGTGGGTGGTTAGTGGCCTATGAAAAGTACCTTCATGGTATTACCCTTGTTCTTTCTAATAGAGACTGCCACTACAGTTGGCATCCTTTCTTTTCCTTCTACCAGAAGCACAAAGGGTGAATAGAAATGTCATTTCAAGAATTTTTTCAGCCTTTGTACCAGAGACATTTGAAATATGAAAAAGGCCAACTTCTTTTCATCTTTAACTCACGGGTAGAATTATTGAACTATAATATGTTTCCTAGATCTTCCTGGATTTTATTAAAATGAAACCTGAGCCACTTTACAAGTAAAATTATGTCTTACTTCATAGAAAGTTAAATTACATAAAGGCACATACTTGACAAATATTTAAATATAAAATGTATAATTTCTTGACCTGAATCTTACACATGTAAAATTTATTTTGTTTTCCTTTTCTCTTATTTTTTTCTTGCTTCAATAAATGAGTTCCCATGAATGTAAAGACAAAGATCTTATTACTCCATTAAATGAACTATCTTAATATTTGATTTTTTTCTATTCTTTATCATTACAATACTTTGACTTTTTTTTCCTCCTAAAGAGACTGTAGGTTTTATTCCCTTTCTTTTAATTATTTCATGAAAATCCTCCAAATTTCCATATTACTAACATCTCCACCTTCATATAATTTTGTTTCAATATTAAATGATCAATTAAAGCAAACTTTCTCTAAGTACCTGGAGAAAAGCAACAGAATAAATATTAGAGTAGAGACACAAAGTAGTACTTGGTAATGCCAAGAAAATTTCAGCAGCAATCAGTAATCAGTAGGATATAACAGAAATAGCCCTGTTTTAGAAGTGAGAAAAACTCAATCAACTGATTTTAAGCATCAGTTACTTTCTATGGGGTTAGCTTTCCACATCTCAAAAATAAGATTGATGTGTCTTGTTATTTTTGCATCATTTTCAATACAAACATTCTATGAAATCTTCACTTTTATATCATCTGAATTTAAGTGACAGGGTGTTAATATTCGAATGGGATTTAAGCAAGATGTAGCTGTGCCTTATGTCACGTCAGCTGATGGTAAAGATTGATGCTGGGATTTTCCTGGGTCAGTCATGTTAAAATCTCCCCTAGGCTTTAAGGCCAGCTTCATGAATTCTCATATCAGCAACTTCTGCAATTCCCACATAACACCAGAAGATAAACTCTGTTCTCTGAACATTCATATAGAAAACAGTACGTCATCTTATGATTCTTATGATTGGCATAGCAAAGTGAAAATGCATCAACACCATATTTAGCCGAACTCGAAGCTGCATATTCAGTGAAAGATAGAGCTTTTCCTGGCCAAAGATACTTTGGTCAGAAATATATAAACAGTGAACACCAAGCTATCATCTTGCAAGTAACACATATGCTCATGAATCTCTAGCTACAAATAAAAGTATCAGCTAAAACTACCCCCTTCTTGTAAAGGAATAAAAACCACAGCAATTACAAGATTTGCCTATGGCCATAAAATGAAGTGGGGTTTGTCTCAGAATTAGAATGCCTACCATCAGCCTTTGAGTACAAAGTTAATTCCCCTACACAAGACTGCAGCAAAAATAAATCCAGCTGGAGAAAAGGCATACAAGACAGAAAATAATAGTCAGCTGCAGACTCTTTGGATCCAAAGTATAAAATATTCAAGTACATGTTTCCAATCCCTTCATTCTCTCCTGTAATGATTGCAGCTAATCCCTGCCTGCCAAACGTTAGTTCTTCAATTGTGGCGATCAATAGAATAGATGAGCTGTGGAAACCCTCCATCCACATTACCCTTGCTTTCCTTTCCAGATGGAATTTTCATTCACTAGAGTGGAGGCAAGCATGTGAGGTTTTTCCCTCCATACACAAATATAAACTCATTAAATGCCAAGCTTGTCACTTTAGAATTTACACACACACACACACACACACACACACACACACACACCAAGGAACATACCTGTAGATTTAATAAAACAGCACCAACCCTCATGGCTTCACTAATTTCAAGGCTATACATCAGCTGTGGGAAGCGAGGAGGGCTTTGATTATTTGGTGGAAGCACTTCAATATACACAGTGCAGATGGAGTGCCTGCAGAGAAAGAGAGGAAAAGAAGATGGTTATGAATCTGCATCACATTTAATGTTAGACTGCATTGTTTATTCAGTTGTTGGGTTTACAGGAGAAAAAATTTCCAAATTTTATGAAAAATAATACAATCAAAATGAAAGGATAGAAAAAACTACCACCAAAGTATAATGGTTTTATGAAATTATCTTAGTAAAAGTAATTGACTCCAGTATCTGTTTTTCCTACTTAGATTAATAGTGTGAATTAAAATGGAATAGCTATACAAATAAAGCTAATAAATTAACTTGCCTTGACTTCTGACTTTGTTTTTAATGCTTCTCTAATAGCAAAATCATTCTATAAACATCTGGTAATAAGAGCTGTCCTTGGAGCTTTTTTGCTGTTAAACCAGCAGAGGGAGTATTGATTACAATGACACACAAAACAAATTATGGGCTTCGTTTTATCAGTTCTGTTGCTGACATCAATGGCTTAATGTAAGTGCACGTCAGGAGTCAGGATCATAAAGAATCCTACGTAAAATAGTTGCAAACAAAACTAAATACGTTTTAAAATCTTCTCTAAAAAGCAATATATGATAAGCTAGGAATTAGATTTAATAAAGCCCTTATAATGACAGGAGCTTTTCTTGAAGGACAAGATACCTTATCATTACAAGGAAAAAAAAATTAGCATTGACATAGTCAACTTCTTTGATATCTCTGAACTTTGAATTTGTTTTATAAAACAAAAACTGAAGAAGCATGTTAGTCAAGGTTTGTAAGGTGGAAACATTAGCTGAAATATATCAATGAGATCTGAAAATGTATAAGGTTAGCCCTCTATCGTGAAAAAACATATATATGTATACATACACACACACACACACACACACATATATACACACACATATACACACACACATACATATAACATTTTGTACAAACATACCACCACTGCCTAAGATGTATGCTTTGAATTTAACAAAGTCATGATTTAGTTCAAAACACATTTGTTATAATTTCTATTTGGGGATGAGAATATTTATTTATTTATTTATTTATTTATTTATTTATTTATTTATTTGAGATGGAGAGTTGCTCTCCAGCCCAGGCTGGAGTGCAGTGGCATGATCTTTGCTCATTGCAACCCCCACCTCCCGGGTTCAAGTGATTCTCCTGCCTCAGCCTCCCAAGTAGCTGGGATTACAGGCCTATGTCATCATATCTGGCTAATTTTTGTATTTTTAGTGGAGATGGGGTTTTGCCATGTTGCCCAGGCTGTTCTCGAACTCCTGACCTCAGGTGATCCACCCTCCTCAACCTCCCAAAGTGCTGGGATAACAGGTGTGAGCACCACACCTGGCCTAGAATCTCCTTAAAGTAGTCCCAAACTCTTTATAAGATGCTTCAATTAAAAGACATGGTCACCAAAAATATTTGTCTGAGTTTATTAACTACAACATTCTACTTTTCAAAACCTTTTGAAAGAAATTCAGACTGGGCACGGTGGCTCACACCTGTAAGCCCAGCACTTTGGGAGGCCGAGGCAGGCGGATCATGCGGTCAGGAGATCGAGACCATCCTGGCTAACATGGTGAAAGCCCGTCTCTACTAAAAATACAAAAAATTAGCTGGGCGTGGTTGCGGGCGCCTGGGGTCCCAGCTACTTGGGAGGCTGAGGCAGGAGAATGGTGTGAACCCGGGAGGCGGAGCTTGCAGTGAGCCAAGATCGCGCCACTGCACTCCAGCCTAGGCAATAGAGCAAGACTCCCTCTCAAAAAAAGAAAAAGAAATTCAGATCATAGCCATTAAAATTTCGTTTTATAGCTTGTCACTTTATAATATACCTAAATTCAAGTTGTTTCTGAGCATATCATCAGTAGATAGATACCAATAGAATAGTAAGCATAAAAGCTACAGTGACTTTTAAAATTTTCATGGTTCGGTGCGGTGGCTCACGCCTGTAATCTTAGCACTTTTGGAGGCCAAGGCGGGCGATCACAAGGTCAGGAGTTCAAGACCAGCATGACCAACATGGTGAAACCCCATCTCGACTAAAAAACACAAAAATTAGCCAGGCATGGTGGCCTGTAATCCCAGCTACTCAGGAGTCTGAGGCAGGAGGGAGAATTGCTTGAACCCGGGAGACGGAGGTTGTAGTGACCTGAGATCGTGCCATTGCACTCCAGCCTGGGCGACAGGGCGAGACTCTGTCTCAAAAAAAAAAAAAAAAAAAAATTCATGCTTACATTTATCATTATATTGTTCTAAAGTAATCTCACTTTAAATTAAAATATTTTAAACTTTCATAGTTAAAATATCTGTATTCATTTCTGCCTCTGATTTTATCTATTTAGTATCAAAATTTGCCAATACAATTAATCAGATTATATTTCTTAAATGGGTTCAAACTGATGATGAAATGTTGCTTATATACTTATAATTATTAATGTGAACATGAAACAATGGGAAGTTATAAAATGTATACTGCAAAGATTCCCACTTCCGTGTTGTGAGAACAAAGGAACTGTCATTTTGAGGTAGACCTAACATCCTTCCAGGTGGTGATCTGACTCCAGAAGCAGCCCCAAGATGTAAAACATTTTCCCTGATATTACCCTTGAAGATCTTGGCTTCTTTTAGGGTCTGTTGTTGATCAAGTTTTTAAAACATTTTATGTATCTCCTTCTTTTCTCTGATAGCACATTCTCTATGCATAACAAGTCCTACAACATTATTGGTAATAAAAGTAGGTGAGTGATGTTGAACACAGAATTTGTAACCAGATATTCCTGAGTTAGAATTTTGACGCTGCCCTCAGTGATCTAGAGCAAATTATTTCTTTCAGCTTCATTATTTCCACATAATAAGTGGGAATAATAATAACATCTAAGGTCAGCATAAAGATGAAATAAGTTTATATATTTGTATATGTAAGTACATGTATACATATATATGAAACATACTTTTATAACTTATTTTAATAAATTTCTCAAAATAAGGCTTAAGGTTTCTTATTCCACTTTATGAATAGTGCAAACGATCTTGCATTTTCCTTAGCTACATCCTTTATAATACTGTAGATATTTTAATTGAATCCTTTCACTTGGCTAAATTCCTACAAAGGCATGATACTCCTTCACCCCTCCTGAGCATGGGGTATGTTGGTGTTAGAATTTGAGCATGTTGGATCATAATCTTTAGGGCAGGATACAAGAATCTACAATTTTCACAAATTTCCAAATTTCTACTTATAGAAACTAGACTTTGAAGACCACTGCTTCAGAATCTCATGAAAAGTACAATATGTAGACTCACCTGTTTTTTTTTAATTACCTCAGGAGAAAAACTCTACAAAGTCACTTAACGTCTTCAATAACCCTGGATCCAAGAGACTTCCTCACTGTTTAACTTTTTTTTTTTTTTGACCTGGAACATATCCGTACTGCAGATTTGAAGCTTTCTTTCAAAAGCTAGGCCCTTTCTGCTTCTGATATTCTTTAGATCTTCAGTTTACTGGTCAAGAATACTTTATAAAGGTTTTACAAGGATATCAGTGTCTTAAAGCTTGTGAAAGTATAGTTAAACTACACTTATTATACTTTTTGTATTTCTTTATTCCTTTCCCTTTCATTATCTTCCCATTGTAGAGGGTTAAAGTGAGACAATGCTACAATAAGGACCTTAAACTCGTATGAGTTACTTGGATACTTGTCACAGAGTCGAAAACTTTAAAATGCTGAAACAAAGAGGACTCTAGTCTCAGACAAAACACAGAGACAGATTTTAGCCCAACATGACCATCTCCTTGATCCGTCCTTACTCCTTTGCTTCCTCTGTTCCTTTCCACAATAATTCAAAAACTAGAATTGCTAATTGTGTTCCCCCACCCCCTTGGTCTTGAATGTTAGTTATTTGGAGGAGATCATATTTTAAGGTCTTGTATTTTTCATCTTCAACATCCTGGCATGTCCCTACAATGTGTTTAAATAACCACCAGACTTCTTGAGGGTTACTGCCTTTTAAAATGCTATCTCCTTTTTATCCCTGATGTCAGCACAGTGTCAGAGTTAGCTTTCCTAAAATTAAATACCCATAGTATTAACAATAAAATAATAGTATTTATGCTGTAATAAATAGTAGTATTTCAACAGCATCATTTAAGCACTTAATAAAATAGGGCAGTCACTATATAAATAACTTTATGCAAGCATTTTGTATTCACATTTTATAGCTAAATGCATAAAACTGAGCATCTATATAAGAAAAATTTTATTTTTGTAATATAGCCAGTATGATGCAGATGAATCTCCATTTCTAAAAACGAACCTCATAAAGCTTTATTATATTTCACCTGGTAATAAAGGTCAAAGTAGCACAAAAGAGGTAATATATTTCTTACATACTCTTGAAACCTACCCAATAGTTCCATAAATATAAATACATATATACTTTTTTTTGATAAACATAGAAATTGACCCTTCTTGTCTTAAACCTTGAAACTTAACATTTGTTTTATCTGAGCTCCTTCCCCAGGAAACAACCTTCAGGCCTCCCAAAAAAGGTATCAAAGAACTGAAACTCACCAGATCACCACATCCAATGAGATGCCAGACCCGTCATTCATTATGATTGCTTCCTAGCCCCTCCCTAGTTCCTGTTTTCTTACATATTGTTACATTTCTTCCGTGCTATGTAAACACTAATTGTAGTCAGTCAGTTAGTTGGATTTGAGATTGTCACCAATTTCCTTAGCTGCAGCACCAGATTAAAATCTTCTTCTTTGACAATTGTTGTTCAGTGATTGGCTTTTTGTATGACCAGCAGCAGAATCTAAACTTAACCCCTGGTGTTGACAGATTTTCATTACCTGACCAAGAACACATTGCTTGTGTCTTGGTTGCCTTGAGCCAAGAGTCTCAGAAGGCCTCCTAAGCAGTTGCTCACCCAATTTTCACTGGAGGTGTTTCGGTTTTTTTCTGGCCCCACAAGCAGCTACCCCCAACTACATTCCTGATTGTCTAGTCAGAACAGCATTTGAAATTTGACATCTGATCCAGATAGGTGAGTGTCAGGTTCTTTGTGGGCCTGGACAGCATGAGCACCTCCTCTCAGTTTGAGAATTTTTTAAAGAAATTTTTATTTGTCGGTTGAACAAGCCCAAATGACAAAGTGGGAAGCACCCTGTGTTAGTATGGACACTTTTTGGGGATTTCAGTATGAATACTCTTGGGGGCTTGTTTGTAACTGTGGGGTGTGTGTGTGTGTGTGTGTGTGAGCAAGTGTGTATCTTTTGTGGGACTAGACAGTGGGATTGACTCCTCTCAATTTGAGAAATTCCTAAGGAATTTTTCTTTGTGGGTTTGTCAAGCCCAACCAGTAGAAAGATGCACCCCAACTGTTTCAGTTTGGATGCTCTTAGGGCTCGTTTATTGTTTCAGCAGTAGGATTGTGTTGGCGATTGTGTGTGTTTGATATAGTCATAGCAAAGTAGAATTCAGTAAGCTAATATTTTCTGAAACACTGTTTGGCTCCAATATTCTTTGGAATCTGGAGTTTGCTATTGAATGGGAAAGCATGACAGAGTTCCATGTACCCAGACTTCTGTGCTACTGCTCTAACCATGGTCAGGCCTGGTCAGTATGTGATGTTCTCTTGTGATGCTGTTTGGTTCCAGTATTCTTTGGAGTCTGGGGAGGTTTAGCCTTTAAAAAGCGAACTGCCATGAAAGCTATTCTACCCAAAATTTTGATTCACAGCCTTCATTGGATTACCTACTGAGGTCAAGAAAGTGTGGCTATGTAAACCAGTGAGTTTCTATTGCTATATCATGGCTAGAGTTTTGAGGTAAAATAGATTGGATCTTTACGTGTGTTTATATGCGTCTTAATGTGTTTATCTATGTTCATGTATTGTTATTTTTTTGTCTACCAAATTGGTTTATAAATAAAAAAGTACACATAAAATAAGTAAACCCAAAGTATTTTTCAAGTTCAAATGACTTAAGTCAACCACAATAAGCAAGCTGGCTTTAATATTTTTGATAAAATAAAAATAGAAATACCTTTAGAATTGTCAGCATACATTTTTGTCTGGGTTTTATATATGGCTCTGCTAGATATGATTGAGGTGTCATGGTTTGGCATAGAAGGTTATAAAACTATAAACCCAGCTAAAATAAAATGATCTTGGTTTGTGTATCTTCTTTGACAAATGAGACTAATTTAATGTTGTTAGCTGATTCTTGTGAGTTATTGGCAAAAATACCTATATATTTAATTTTAAGATTTAGTTGAGGACCTGACATTCACCAGCTATTAAAAAAAAAAAGAGTAATGAACAAGGAAAAAGCTAACTTTAAATGATGGTGTCTAATATTTCAGTTTTCAGAAGAAATCTAGATAAACTATTAAAATGAAATAATCAAGTACTTGTAAATGGAATAAATGTTGTAGGTACACTTTTTGTGTAATATAAAATTTTTAAATTGTTTTTGATGCTCATTGGGTGTCTGCATCATTTCCTATTAAGAAAAAGTTATGGGGAAACATATTTCTAAACATTGTGGAATGGTTCTCATCTGTAAAATGCTAATATCTGATAGTCAGCTCAGAATTTCTTGCTTCTCAGATGTTCACTAAAATTTTGTTCACTAAAATTTAAGGCTACTAAGGATAAGAGTTCTAAAGAAGATGTGTTTTTATTGAGAAAACAAATCTGTTTGTCTAGTTCAGAAGTTATCTAAAGGCTAATTAAAATTATGGACTTGAAATGGTTAGTTATGAAACAAGGTAGAAGAAAACCAATAAGTAGAAGAAAAAGAGATGTGTAAAAAGTTATAGATATGAAAATATATTTTAGGAAGGTGATAATGAAAAAATAACAATTTTTATAAGAAAAGATTTTGTATGGTGAATGTTTGTCCTAAATTAAAATCACTGGTTATTAAAAAAAGAACAGAAAGAAAATCTAAAACAAAACAAAAGTCCAAGCATGTCATGGATGGTCTGTGTAAGTCATATGCCGTTTTTCCTGTTTCTCTGTGTGTCTATTTTCATGCCCATACAAAGAAAATACAAAGTTGAAAAAGCTTAGATAATAAAATATCCTTTAAAACTTGATAAAAATAGGAATGCTTTGGCTAATTAGCATTGTTCATAGTTAAAGCTCATATCTTAATGAAGGTAAAATAAAAATTACTGTAAAGAAATACATTAGCAGTTTGGCAATTTTTTAAATATAGTTAAGCCCAAAGCTGGATGTAACATGGAGCCAAATTTCATAGTATATTTGCTATTCTGCATCACATACCTAAAGTGAATTTCTTAATTACAGAAAACGTATAGTGGTACTGCTGGACTTAAAGACAGTAAATATCAAAAAACTGAATCAGGAATAAAGTATCCATCAGGTGAATTTTTTTTGGCTCTGGGTAACACTGTAAAGCCAAGGTAAATGGAGTAGAAGAAAAATTGAGGGTTGGACTACTGTTTGTTTATTTTTTCTTTTTATTTTTTATTTTTCTTGAGACAGGGTCTTGCTCTGTTGCCAGGATGGAGTGCAGTGGAGTGATCTCGGCTCACTGCAACCCCTGCCTCCTGGGTTCAAGTGATTCCCCTTCCTCAGCCTCAGTCCTCAGCTGGGACTACAGGCGCTGCCACCACACCTGCTAATTTTTTGTATTTTAGTAGAGATGGGGTTTCACCATGTTGGCCATGATGGTCTCGATCCCCTGACCTCGTGATCCACTCTCCGTTGTCACCAGGCTGGAGTACAGTGGCACAATCTTGGCTCACTGCAACCTCCACCTTCCAGGTTCAAGCAATTCCCCTGCCTCAGCCTCAGTCCTCAGCTGGGACTACAGGCACGTGCCACCACACCTGGCTAATTTTTCGTATTTTAGTAGAGATGGGGTTTCATCGTGTTGGCCATGATAGTCTCAATCTCCTGACCTCGTGATCCCCTCTCCTCTGCCTCCCCATGTGTTGGGATTACAGGCATGAGCCACCACGCCTGACCTATTTTTGCTTCTAATTTTCATTTATTTGCTATTTGTTCTACTTATATATACAAATATATACACATATACACATATATATGTATACGTATACATATATGTATATACATATACACATACGTATACATATATACATATATGTATACATATACACATACGTATACATATATGTATATATATTTGTGTATATATATATATAACTATTGATGCTTTTTAGTTTCTAATGGAAAGCTTTTATTTCGTTCTATGAATAGTCATTTTGTTTTCTATGTATTTCCAACAATTCACCATTTGCTCTGTTTATTGAAAGTTCCTAAACTACCTTTGTCAAGCTTCAAAACATTGATGAAGGACAGCAGCCATTTAAATGTGATTAGTTTTTCTTACCTCTGAGTATATTGATAGCTATGATCATTTTAAGGTTCTTGGCAAAAATCATATAAAAGACTTATTTTTATAAGTTCTAAACAGAAATAGTACATTATATATTTTATCATTTGGAAAAGTAGATGAGAATAGAAATGTTTAAATGATGTTTATTTCCAATGTAATTCAATTCAGTCAATAATTTGAGTTGGTTCAGATCCTTTCCTTTAGTGAAGAAAAACTGTGATATGGGTTAAAAGTTTTAATGTTCAGGAAAGACTGGGCTTTTTTTTCAAGAAAAATTTTATTGATTGGGATTTCTCTGAAACTGCTTTCATTGTGTTTACCATTATTATCATTAAGTGACACTCAACTGAATTAAGTAGTAATTGCTTTAAAAATTGTGATACTTTGTTGTGATTTTTGATCCAAATCCATTTATCTCTGATGGGCATTCATGTGGTACTTGAAAACAAAATATGCACAAGTGTTGCACTGGTTTGAAGACTTTGGTGGTGAACGTTGCTTAATCAGTTGTAAGTACTGTATCTAGAAGTAAATCTTAGAAATGTGTGATGATGCTCTTTTAAATAGCTGAAGAGAAATTATTATGTGGTTTTCAGTTTGTCCTTGCTTTGTTGTATAGTATTTAAATGAAATGAGATTGCTTATCCTTATTCTGAATTTCCAAAGCTGATATTTGCACTTGCCATTTTTCAATAATGGAAAAAAAAACAACATTAGTTGTCTTGCTTTCAAAAGTTTGTCAAAGCACCTATCAAAACTTTGATGCTTTTGGTCACAGTTCTGTCACTAAAATGCTAGCAATTAGACATATGGAATGAGTAACCTAACTACTTTAACACAGTGGTCAGAAGTGCTATAAGTAGTATCTGCTAAGCTCCAAGCCACTGTGTTTTAATTTGTGACATATTAGAATAATAGGCTTTCTGTAGTATAAATATCCTATTAACTAATCCTTGTGTTGTTAAGTTACAGGTCTTTGAATCCTCAGTCTGAAGAAAGCACTGACTTCTGTTAAATTTTGAGCATTGATACCAGTCAAAGCCTCATCTTCAGACACAGGAGAAGGTGACAATCAAAATGAACTGCTTTCATGAGACACAGGGCCAGAAATTAAAACCATTCAATCCCTCTAGACCCAGGAACTACTGTGGAAACTGTAGGTGTGTGAGATGGTGAGGGACAATTTTGAGGGACAAACTCAGTTCAGAGTTTCTGTAAATTAAACGTTAATATCAAAAGCACAATGATACAAGGTCAGTGTCTGGGCCTATGTGTCAGAATAACAGGGTTTTCTTGGTGCATTGATCTGCCCTTTAATAGATAATCGTAAAAGGCTATAACAACTTTGTGAAAATCTTATAGTCAAACGGATTAAAATTAGATAGATTTGTTTATAAGGTTTTATTAAAATTAGATTTAACATTAATAATATACCATACAAAGATAAAATTTTGTTTTCTCTTTTGAACAAAAATTTCATGTAAGAGGAAACTGCAGGGAAAAAAAGGAGAGGGGAAAGACAGAATAAGTTGGCCTCATGCTATCTTAAGTATTAGGTCTTATTGCTTAAGAAACAGAGTCTCCTCTCTATCAAAAGGTAAATGTTTTTGTTTTATTATTTTGGCTAAATAAATGAATATTTTATAGTGACCTGTGATCCTATTTTGTGATATCAAGTGTCTTAAATCTTTGATATTTGACAGAATTTCCAACAGCAAAATTTCAAGTTCTAAATTCAGTCTTTGTGAACTCAAACCAACCTTTTTGGATATTAGTTTCCCTGAAGTTCAAGAGAGACATGTAAGGCTTATTAGGCTTAGTTGTTATGTTAGAATTACGCAGGAGATATTGTCAAATCTGAGGTGGTGGTAAGTTTCCTTTGGGTGATATTTATATGGATGGGTTGTTAAAATGTGTTTGAGGATTATATGAGATTCCTGTAATTCTGATATGTCTTAATATAAGTTGTCAGTAATAATTATGATTATTATGTTACATTGTTGTATGCCACAGAAATAACCAAATTTCTTTATCTACTGTGTCTTTAACTATGGCTGTCTTAAGACTTTTGTCATCTACAATTATTGTTTTGCTTTGATCCTTCTCAAAAAGTGACTTATAATCAGCTACAGTCCAGGGATTGCCTCTTTGGAGTTCGTGAAAAGAACTTTTCAATGCAGGTTACTGATAACTTTGGAGATTGTGCCATTAGGTTAGAGAGGAAAATTCCAGGGCACTAATTGAAAGGCTGATGTGTTCATAAAGATTGTTAACCCAACATGAAGCAGAGCAATAATTGATTGCATGAACTAAACTAATGAAGGACTGAAATAATTTTTGTGGCTTTTATCTTTGGAATATTGCTGATTTTTTTGTTTTGTTTTTCAGAGTCTGGATAATTTTTTAGATCTATTTATAAGCTTTAAGTTATGCTTTAAGTATATTAAGTAGAGTATATACTTTTGTAAACAGAACTTGAGGCATATTTTTTCTCTGCCTATTTTCTCCAGAATTATATTCTTAATTCATGTGTGTTGGTTTGCATACATTTAATGACAACTTGTTTTCTTGTATAATGGGCCACAATTGGAGGAAGTGGTTATTTTCTTAGGGCTTTGAACTGAAATGGCCTTGGGAAAGGTTCCAGAAAAGCCAGTGTAGGTCCTATATAAACAATGATCCTTGCTGCACTTTGGGTGGTTAATCAGGCTAAGTTTATGGGCCTGAGGCTTCTTTTGCAAGTAGATTTGTCCTGCTATGACTTGCCTTTGTTGGAAGTTGGGGGCTGAAGAGAGAAATGCTGTGTTTCAGAAGAAAATGATACTATTATATTAGCCTTTGATTTCTGGGTGGCCGTGAAATCACCTGTAGTATGACGCTGCCCACGATGCCCCTCCTCAGTATTAAGCAGCCAGAAAGATTGACAACCAGATTCCCCATGATTGAAAATTGATAAATAGAAAGGGGGGACTGAAACCGACCAAATAGTCCCATAGATCACTTTTTCAATAAACATAGAAATTGACCCTTCTGGTCTTAAAGCTTGAAACTTTTTTGAGTTGTTCTTTGTTTTATGTGAGTTCCTTCCTCAGAAAACCACTTGCAGCCTCTCAAAAAAGTATTAGAGAAATGAAATGCACCAGATCACCATGTTCAGATAATGAGATGCTAGACCCGTCATTCATCATGATTGCTTTCTTGCCCCTCCCTAGTTCTTGTTTTTTTACACATTGTTACATTTTTTTCCCTGCTATATATACCCATAAGTTTAGTTGGTCGGGAGGATGGACTTGAGACTGATCTCCCATCGCCTCAGCTGCAGCACCCAATTAAAGCCTTCTTCCTTGCCTATAATTGCTGTGTCAGTGATTGGCTTTCTGTATGGTTAGCAGCAGGACCTAAACCGAAACCTTGGTGTTTTCGTAATAATCTTATAATTGAAAAAGATCCTTAAAACAATCTAATTTAATTCTCATTTTACAAAAGAGGATTTAAAAATGGAAAAGATTTGCTGACTGAATCAAGATTATAATATTAATTAGCAACAGCAGATAAACTAAAATACAAGGCTTCTGAATTCAAAATCTGCTTTCCATTTCTCCCTACATCCTACAAGAACAAATATGTAAAATAAACTGGAGAATTTTTACTTATCTATGTGTGAGTATAAAACATTTTTGGTTTGTAATAAAGGATGTTACCTTACAGGAAGCCATAAATTATTTCAAGTCTGAGGTTCAGACTATGAAATCACAATTTTAAATTATTAATACTGTGAATCAAACTTCATCTATAACACTTATTGTAAGAGTAACATAAAATATGAATAAAGAAGAGGGTTGGAAAATAGACTTAAGATACTTTAAGTTTGGGAATAATTATAAAAAGACAACTTTTTCATATGACAATAGTAATTAGTAGTAATGAGATAATGTTGCTGGCTTATAGAGGATTATATTATCTTATTATTATTTTCTATTATATATGTCAATATGTGCTACAAGGAGTCTATTTGTAATTCTGCATTTCTAGCTTATGTCTAAGATGAAGGTTACAGATATTTATATTGCTTTTCCTGGTAGATTTCAGACAGATTAATTACTGTTTTTGTTTTCCTTTGTCTTCTACCAATATTGTGCTAGAAAAGCTATGTTTACAGTTTGATGTTCACAGATTGTATTCTATTATTTTTGAAATACATATAGAAATCTACAAGAGCAAAAACTTCAAATTGAAAACCAATATAGGAGGACAGAGAAAACTTTTCTGGAGAAGTTACAGGGCAGAGTTTTAAGATACAAGATGTATTTACATATAAATATCACAGAACATTAACAGACAGAGGAAAACTCACATGTCAATTTACAGAAGATTAAAGAAAAGAAATGTATGTTTTGTGGAACTAAAGAGAAGGGTGTAAGTAAAGCAGTAGTAAGAGTTAAGGTACGGAGGTGGGACTCATGGGCTATATCTGTTGATATAAACTTCATCTTGACAATGAGGCTCAGCTGGTAAAGTTTAAGCAGATTAGTGATTATAACCAAAAGTGCGAAGTCATTCACAGTTCTTTAACACACTACTTTGTTTTGTTTCTTTTTATCTTCTTGTTTCCTCTGCTGGGATATTCCATTATCATTCTTGCCCAGGTAAAACTGCACTTGTATTTATCTACTGCTATCTGTCTAGATTTACCTCTGCCTTCATCTGAATCCCATGTGGGCAGAGATCTCATTTTACTTGTTTTATATTTCTAGTACCTCCCCAAGAGACTAGTATTTGTGGGAACTTAGTAAATTTTTATAAAAATAAATGAATAAATAAATAGCCTCATCATTTTTTACTAATGATAAACTTAGCATGTACATTTGTCACTAGTAAAATGATCTTTTAAAGAGAAAATTGTATTTTAAAAAGAATGTATAATCACAATGGGAAAATAATTTTATTTCAAAGTAAATTATTTCATCTCATATTAATTAAACATAGCCTTGCATTTTATGAAAAGAAGGGGAATTTAAAACGTATGTTAGCCCATGCATCAATCATTTTTATCGTAATTTTATTAGAAGCTATTTGGGGAGAGAGATTGTCTCTTATTATCTAATTATCAAACAGTAGTGCTTTATTCATGTTAGGATGAAGTAAATATTTACTTAATTTAATTGGATAATGTAAGTATAAGTTAACCAATATACACGACTAAAGAATATCCCAAAATAACTTAAGTGTTTTTTAAAAGCTTTTGGTTTTTATTTCTTCTGTATGCTTATCAAAGCCTCAAAAAAAAAAGTAAAACAAAACACTAAACTATGTACTATTCCTTCTCTCACTCTCTGAATCTTTAGCTGGTTTACTAAATTAGAATAACACAGACATACGTATTTCATTCATATTGGACTTATTTTCAGTCAATATTACTACATTTATGAATGAAAGCTGTCAATTTTAAAATAATAATATAGAAAACTGTCTAAATTCTGAAGCCTGCTCTCATTTTTTGATGTTATTATTTAGTTAGCTTACATGCCATGGTTGCTGGCTGGGTCGATCTGTAAAAAAAATCACTATATATATAGTGTGTATATACATATATATATAGTGTATATATATAATGTATATATATATAGTGTATATATATAATGTATATATATAGTGTATATATAATGTGTATATATACAAATACATAATATATTTGTTCATAATCTTTAAATATAATCTTCCTTATAAAAGAAATCTGAAAGCAAAGCCTCATAACTTTTCAGTTCATTCATCAGTTCAATTTGAAGGATTAATTTCTCTCCAGAAAATAGCAAATATGATTATCCTACAGTGAACATGACATTATCTCAGCAGGTAGAATGGAAGTATATGGATTTTATTCTCTGCAGGTCCCACTTGATATTTCACCAAACATTCTAAGGTGAGTTTTTAGTATCCAAGACATTACCTAATGAAAACAAATGTGAAGCTAGGTCAACTAAATTTCTGATGTCACAGAAAAGACGTGTATACTCAGAATCTGAAGATGGCACTTTGTTTTCTGGCGTGGAATACAATTTTACTTAAGTAGAAAACATTTATTGTATTGATAATTATAGACAATATATTATCCAGGAAAATCAATGATATGTCTTACAAATAGAAACTGAGCAAAAAGAGGAGTATAAGATCTCATTCATTAAATAATCAATAAAGTGATTTAAAACACTTCAAATGTAATATAATATATTGGCCACATATAGATCAGACCAGATTTATTTAGCACAACACAATCTTCAATGAAAAATATGTATATATAATACCAACTTGTGGCTGGTTTTATTTTAATATTCAAGACTTTAATAAAAGTCTTGAATATTAAAAGATTTTAATAAACTCAAAATAAAAAAACAAAAGGTGACTCTGTTCTTATAAATAGCATTATTATCATTGCTACTAAACAATTATAGTTTTCCTCCAGAACAGTAACTACAAAGATTATAGATATGAAACAGTGGAGGAAAAAGCTTTAAATCTAACAACTCTGAGTTTAAGTTATGGTCCTACTACTTGTTTACCAGGGGAGTGGAAGTGGGAAAGGGGACTGCTGAGCCAAGTCAGTTATCTATTTCAGCCTCAGATTTCTGGTGTGCAAAACTAAATTATGCAAAAGTCATGATGCTATTGTTACTATTAGAAATTATATATATAAAGGAGCTAGCAAGGTATCTGGTCCTAGTGTATGCTCAATAAGTATTATCAATCATCTTTAATTCCTCTTCAGAATAACCTAGCACAGATGAAGCTATTATTTAAAATGCCCTCAAACCTTTCTTGGCTCTTATTGTAGATTCTGTAACTACTCAATGTATAAAAGTATTCTATATATTTCTTCTAAGAAGGAGCCCTTAGCTGTTTATCAGGTTCAGGCATACAGAGTCCTCCCTCAGCATCCATGTGGGATTGGTTCCAGAGCCCATAAGGATTCTAAAATCTGCAGATAATCAAGGCCCTGATAGAAAATGAGACAGTATTTGTATATAATCTATGCATATTGTCTCATACACTTAAAATCATCTCGAGATTACTTGTAATACATATAAAATATTAATGCTAATAGTTGTTATACTGTAGAGAATGACAAAAAAAGTCTGCGCATGTTCAGTACAGATGTAATGTTTTCCCCAAATATTTTCAATTGTTGCAGTTAATTGAATCTACTGATGTGGAAGCCATGGATATGGAGGGCCAAGTGTATATTTGCTTTTTGGATATATTAAGTTTGGCCACATCCAACTAAATGCGTCTAAAATTAAATTGATGTCCTCACCCAAGCCATGTGCACCCCTATTGACATCAACATGACGTCACCTTAAGCAAAACCCTGGGAAATATTTTATCTTATTTTTGACAAATCTATTTCTCTATTCTTCCTCACATACCGAGTTCAAAACATTAGCAGTATTTCCTGTAGACTCTTGTGCCTCTGCTCCCCTAAAATCTGCCTCCCACAGAGACAATCAGATGGATTTTACAAAAACATGTTTTCTCACTTGACTTTCTAATTTAAAAGTCTTTCCAAGAATTCCTCCTATTGACTAGATAAGTCTAAGTTTCTTATAAAAGAAATTTAAATTTTCTGTGGCATAGCCTTTTAATTTTCCAGCCCCACCTTGAATCAGTTTATGCCCCAGTAACACTGACTAATAATTATCTATAAACAAGAAGCTATTTCAGACCTTTGAGGCTGTGCAAATAGGGTCACATACTTTTTTTTCATTTGGTCAACCTCATCCTCTTATTGTGGGATGACTTCTCGGTACTCCTTCATTATCGTAAGTTCCCCATCAATACCCCCAGAAAGCCCAGAATTTACCTTAATCTCAAAATTGCTATGCTAAACTAAATTTAATTTATATTCTTTATATACTTTACTGTATTTTGGGGGCTTTCAAATGATGGTACTGTAGTTATCTTTGTTTTCCAGAATGTAGTAAATGGTAGTATGCAATAAATGGTTTGTTGGGCTGAAAGGAAATTTTCCTATCACAGACACCTGAAGGAAATGAGGCCATTGAGAAATCTGAGAAAAGAGCCATCCAGGCTGAGAGAAGATGAAAATCAAGTTCAAAAGCATGTAGGTAGCTATGATCCTCAGAGATAGAGAGGAGACTGGTGCCACAACTGGAATGGACTAAGAAAAGCAGAGTTGAGTAGGAGATGAAATGTATAAACTGTTGACATGAGGGAGTGTCCTACCTGTAGTGACAGCTGACAAATTTCACTGGGCCCTTTTGAATTTATTTTAATGATTTGCCTTTTACTCAGAGTGAGGTGTGAAAGCACTGGTGAGCTTGAGTAATGGATTGAGATGTTTTCCATGTTACCAGGATCACCCAGGCTATTGTGTTGAGAAGAGATTGAAGGGAGCACAGGAAGACTTGTAATTGGAAGAAGTTTTCAACACTCTAGACTAGAGATTGCAGTGGCTTGGACTGGAATGCTAATAACCAAAGTGGCAGCAGTTGTTGCTTTCTGAATACATTTTTAGAGTAGAACACAGAGGAGTTGCTCCAGGTTATGTGTGGAGCTGGGGAGGAAGAGGGGCATTGAGGATGACTCTAAGGGTGTTTGGTCAGAGTGACTGCAAGATGGGAGATGCCTTAAACCTCTTATTGGATATAAAGTCACCAATAAGTTTGACAGGAGTACTGTTGAAGTGAATGTCAGGCAGGTAGGAAGTAAACTCTTCCAAGTGTGACTTCCAGTATGTAGATGACAATAGGATATGAGGTTAGAAAGAAGAAAATTTATTGGGAAGAGACCTATCATCTGTCGATGACAGCAAGGAGGGGTAATGGGCATTATAATTATTTTTTGACATGAGATTCAAAGGAAAACAAACTATTAAGGAGGAGGAAATCTAGTTTAAAAATGTAAATGAGAATCTAATACTCCACCAACCGTATCTCTGTGATTAATGACGATCACACACCCTGCAAAGTTTAGTTACAGTCTGTCAAGTTTCCTACAGCTGGTGTAGTATTGAGTTATCTGACAAGTTTGATCTCGTAAGATTCTTGAGATTTCCTTTTTTGAACTAATGTTAGTAAACTGTATCTTTTAGAAGAATCATCCATTTCTGTTTTCAAATTTTGCATACATTTAAGCAAAGTTGTCTCTGAATCCTACTTTTTTTCTATTTATATGTAGTTTCCTCATTAGATTTTATTGCATACAGTTTTACTTGTTCTTTTTTTCTTGATTAGGTTAGATAGTATTTTATCCAATTAATTATGTCTTTATTTTTGTTGTGTCTTTCCAGAGAACCAAATTCAGTCTCATTTATTTGTTTTATATATGTTTATAATACATTCATGTCTGATATTATAGTTATTAATTTTTTGGGGGGATTTCTTGTGTTTTTATTTGTTTCTTTTATGAAGTATTATGACAACTATACCTAATCTTGATAGGATTTCTCAAAAAGAAAAGTACAGACTAATTTTATTAAATAAAATAACAGCAAGCATATAATATCAGCTTATTTCAAGAGAAAAAAATTTTGTCCTAATAGAATCTATACCATGGATGCAAAATAGATCCATCTAAACCATGGATGCAAAATAGGAGCTATAGTAAGATCAGTCATTATATCATCAACTCAAGAAGAAAAGTCATTACTGTCCTTATATATGGTAGCTATTTATTTGATCTGAGAAAAGCACCGTTACTATTTTAAAAAGTCAATAAAATAGAAATAGATGAGTTTTTTTTAACATATTATGAATAGTTTTTAAAACCATAGACCAATCGAATGGGGAAACACTGAGGCAGTCTCATTCAAGTCACAAACGAGACAAGCATTTTTATTGGAAGTATAATAGGAAATGAAAGTAAAGAAAGAAAATGGAAGCCAGGCATCGTGGCTGATGCCAGTAATCCCAGCACTTTGGGAGGCTGAAGTGGGAGGATCAGTAGAGGCCAAGAGCTTGAAACGAGCCTGGGCAACATAGCAAAATTCTGATTCTACAAATTTGTTTTTAATTAGCTAGGATTGGTGGCCTAAACCTGTAGTCCTCACTACTAGGGAGGCTGAGGTGGGCGGACTGCATGAGCCCAGAGTTTGAGGCTTCAGTTAGCTGGGATTGTGCCACTATACTCTAGCCTGGGAGACAGAGTTAGACCTTGGCTAGGGGAAAAAAAAAGTAAAAGAAAAAAAGCCTATTTACACTGAAAACAAAAGATGCAGAAATAGATCAAGGAAGAAATGTACAGAACATACATAAAAAGAAAAACAAAAAGCCTGCTAAAAAACACAAAAAAATGCATGGACAAATGCAGATGCAAAATGTTCTTGGATAGAAAGATTCAACATCAAACATATATAACATATTCCTAAGTAATTAATATATAAATTTCTTGTGTTCCTAATAAAAACACAGTTAACAACAACAAAAATACTGAACTAGCTTATTTAAAGTCAAAGAGAAAACTTAGCAGAAGGAGAGGGAACATTTTGGAGGGAAAATAGCATTGAGGTAAGTTAGTAGCACCAGAGGATAGAGCATACTATGTAACCTTAATCATTAAAATTGTGTGGTAATAGCTTATAAAATATAAATAATAGAATTGAATAGAACATTTAGATCAAAATCAAAACACATAAGAAAATATACGATATAATAAATGCAACATCTCAAATTTGTTCATCATTGGATGAATATCACAATGTATTGTGTGGGGACCACAGAGTATTTGACTGGAAAAAACTATGGCTGCATTAATACCTCCTACTGTGTACTAAGATACATCTCAAATACAATAAAGATTTAAATATACAATATGAATCCACATAAACACTAGTAGAAAACGTAGAATAACTGTAATCTGGGCTTAACATACCAATATAAAAAACTGATATACTTGCACATATTCAAACTGATGCATGTTCAGTGTTAAATATTTCTCCATTGTCAATAAAAGAGGATAAATTGAAAAGTTTATCAATAATAGACTTCTTCTACAGTTTTATACTTATTAAGGAATATGTTTATCAATAATAGACTTCTTCCATAGTTTTATACTTATTAAGGAATATTACATAACTGTGAAAAAAATAATTTGAAGGATTTATCTAGTATCTACATGGAGAGGACTCCAGGATACATTCATTGTGAATGGAAAAAAACCCCAGCAAAGTGAAGGAATATATTAATATTTATTCATATTTTCTTGGAATGATACTGAAAATCTGGAAATAAACAATAAATTAACAAAAGGGATTTCTCAGGTGGGAGACTAGAAAGATGCAATTGTAATAGCAGGAAATCTTTTAGCTCCCTGTGTGTGTGTGTGTGTGTGTCTGTGTGCGAGTGTGTGTGTGTATACACATATTTAAATACATATTATTTTACATAACTATTTTAATAATTACCCATACACTCAGAAGTGACTTTGAAACCCTGAGACATTACATGCCACTGACACATCTGTTAATTTCTTTGAAGAAAAGAGCCTTTCTCTCTCTGTCTGCAGCCTTACTTTTCCATAATAAATTTGAAATATGCCTCTGATATTGTCCTTTTCCCAAAATTTAACCAAATCAGAATATGCATGCAGTTCCTGAGAATCTGGTCTCTCTGATTTTCTGATCTAATTTAGACGTTTATAGGATAAAAGAATACTTGCCGCGCTTCTTAAATTTAATTACAGGGTTAAACGGGCCCGATGAAAAGACTGCATTGGTTCTAACATAAATTACCTTCGCTCTGCAGGAGGAGCATTATCCGCTGCTTGGACCGTGAGTGCATAAGTCCGCCCGACTATCATTTCCACCCCCGGAGCGATGGTGATAAGCCCTGTTGTTTTATTGATGATGAAGTCTCCCTGAGCCCCAACAAGGATTTCATATGTGATCTCCCCATTTGACCCTTCGTCTGCGTCGACTGCAGTGAGCTGGAATTGAAAATCACAACATAAATCCTCTTGGGACTCAACTTTTCACCACCATGTCGTTTTTTCCCCCAACAAAAGAAGCTTGCTTTCAAAGAAAAAAACACAGGAAAGTTTCCTTGACATATATACTGTTGGTTTTTTTTTTTTTTTTAACTGAAGCTACTGTGTCCTGTTACAATACTAAAGCAATCACAAGAATAAGAGTGATTTTGTTTTTTGTGAGAGTGATTAAGAAATAAACTTTGGATCTTGAAGGCTTATCTTTATTTTAATTTAATAAAGGGAAAAAGAGGAAAGCCCTAACAGAAAATCTAATATCCCTATAGGAAATTTATTTTTTCTGTCTTGCCTTGCATTCTTGACATATAAACTCATATTAAAAGACTGAGCCTGGAAAAAATGAAATAGGCATAGTCTGCCTTTGTTACTCCCAACCTTCCTTTTACTCTCATTTTTCCTTCCATAATTTTCTCCTCCCTGTCTCCCAGAGACTCTCATCTTTGTGTCCTTTTTGTTTACAATTGCTCTAGGAAAGGTTCTTAACTTGCACCCCCTGATTTATAAAGGACTGATAAGTCGTAGAGTATTAATGTGTCAACAATCAAACAAATGCGTCTCCCATTGTAGAATATCAAGGGTAACATAGCCCAAGAAATGTTTCTTTGGGGAAAGAAAATCTATTCGGAGCCCTTGAAATTAAGCATGTAAACATCTGTACAGCCAATTTACATATATCTATAATCATTTTGAAGGAACTGGTATCTAAAAGACTTTATTTGGGATATCATATGAAAAGATAACAATGATTAACTTCATCAAGCCACATTAAAGCAACAGTGATTTATTATATTAAAAGTGGCTCCTTGACTTGCTGATACATATAAATTAAAGGGGAAAAAGGATATAAAGGGATTCTAACAGAAATCTTATAGTAAGCATTTTACATACATCAATAGTATTTTCTGTATTCATCATACAAAAAGTGAAGAATGAAAGAAAGTGGTCTCAATTTACACATGAGGGAATAGAATTAAAAGTTTTCTGTGGAATAAAGAAAACACACGTAATTGTAGTAAATTAACCTACCTGTAGAAATGTTTTATTTACTTATATTTTCAATACATTACTTCTAAAAATAGTAGTTTTTATAGTTTGCAGACTCCTTTGAAAATACAGTAAAGATGCTGGTATACCTTCCTTGATCAAATGTAAACACACACATTTACCTTGAAACTTGAATTCAATTTCAGGAACACCATATTAACTAATTTCCCATTCAAAAGTTCATGTTTAATATCCTCAATAAATGTAAACAAAGTACCTTATACACTGTACTGTGCTGAAGGGGTTATATTATGCATATTCTATTTTTTATTATATGTCATGCTTAGAGTGATAATGTCCATAGAAATAGCAGCCAAAAATAATTGAGAATGAAAAAGGAAATGACATTAATGCAACTAAGTCCTGAGACTGGCTATTTGGGGGTGGACAGATGTGGTTGCTGGAAGGAAAGGCATTTTATGACATGATTCTGCGACTTGTATAAGCCTGACAGACATATTCCTAAAGGCAAAGGAGAAACATTTGCAGAAACAGTCAAAATGAATGGCATATATTTGTAGAGAGCTATTCAAGCCAGAGAAACTAATTCTGTTTTGTGTATGGATAAAATTAGAAAATTAGAGGATGGGGATAACAGAGGAGATATCAATTTTGATTATACTTAAATCACTTAAAATGTCTCAGGAAATCTTAATTAAAATTTAGCTCAAATTGGATTCAATATTAACATTCTTCCTGGGACTTAAATTGGCTAAAGGAATGTAATGATAAATGGCAATGCATCAAGTTAAGAAAGGTGTTAAGGAGGGTGCTTCAGGGATGTCAGCATTATAGCTGGTCTTATTTAACATTTTCATAAATGATGTTGGAAGGGAGGATAAGCTGGATGATAATTACATTGAGGAAGGTACCCACCTGGGAGATGCTAGAAATACCAAATAGTACTGCAAAACACAGGAGACAGAAACACCCACTAAATTGCAGAGATAGTCAACCACAGTTGAGCTAAGGTATTCAGGGAACACAATTAGCTCTGCAGAAATTATTAGGAGGTAGAAAGTTCAACAAGTACACAAAATAAGGATTCTATGTTTAAGTTACCTAGATAACACTATTTTTCAGTCTTTTACTACTAAATAGTAAAATAATGGGTTATGAGTCAACATAATTTGTTTGCATATATGCTAACAAAGATATTTTAAGGAAATTAATGGTAGTCCACCGTCAGAAAAATAAGCTGAGACACTGATTCTGAATACCCAAATCATAATAGTGTCTTCCATGTAAGATCCCGAAAACTCAAGACCTTTTTTTTTTTAAAACCTCAACATTAGCAGGAGAATTGCTTGAACCCGAGAGGCAGAGGTTGCAGTGACCTGAGATCATGCCACTGCACTCCAGCCTGGCAACAGAGTGAGACTCTTAAAAAAAAAAAAAAAAAATCGAAAACCTCAACGACATTACACAGTAGATGTCCCCTTCTGAAGTCTATTAGATGATGTTGAATGGAGCTGTAGTTGCTAATTTTGGAGCTAACCTATGGCAAGAATTTAATTCAATTATAGTTCAATGACTCTGTGACCAGTAGATAGTGTCTATGAGATGGAAATATATGAAGCTCATTTCTAATTTAGCGGGGAAATCTGCTTCCTAAATGAAAAGGGCATTTATTTACATGGGGAGGCCAATATTTTGCTTACAAGTTTCAGATGAAAGTAAAAACAATACTATGACTTTAAAGTGTTCATTGAAACATTGTGATATCTAAAAGGTAAGAAATTGTGAGCTATTTGTTTTTTTTATTTTTTTCGATGATGTTTTATAGTTCTATTCAGGAACTTTAGCCCTACCCTTTCATAATTCCTTCCTCTCAGTGTTTCAACATGTGCATATTCCAAATGTCCCCATCTGTATTAGTCTGTTTTCATGCTGCTTATAAAGACATACCTGAGACTGGGTAATTTACAAAGGGAAGGTTTATTGGAATGCCACGTGGAATTCCACGTGGGTAGGGAAGCCTCACAATCATGGCAGAAGGTGAAAGGTGCATCTTATGTGGCGGCAGACAAGAGAAGAGAGCTTGTGCAGGGAAGCTCCCCTTTTTAAAACCATCAGATCTCATGAGACTTGCTCACTATCACAAGAACAGCACAGGAAAGACTTGCCCCAATGATTCAATTACCTCCCACTGGGTCCTCCCACAACACGTGGGAATTCAAGATGAGATCTGAGTGGGAATACATCCAAACCATATCATTCCAACCCTGGCCCCTCCCAAATCTAATGTTCTCACATTTCAAAACCAATCATGCCTTCTCAACAGTCTTCCAAAGTCTTAACTCATTTCAGCATTAACTCAAAAGTCCACAGTCAAAAGTCCCTTCCACCTATGAGCCTGTCAAATCAAAAGCAAGTTAGTTACTTCCTACATACAATGGAGATACAGGCATTGGGTAAACACAGCCTTTCCAAATGGGAGGAATTGGCCAAAACAAAGGGGCTACAGGCCCCAAGCAAGTCCGAAATCCAGTGGGGCAGTCAAATCTTAAAGCTCCAAAATGATCTCTTTTGACTTCATGTCTCACATGCAGGTCATGCTGATGTAAGAGGTGGGTTTCCATGCTCATGGGCAGCTCTGTCCCTTTGGCTTTGCAGGGGACAGCCTCCCCCCCAACTTTGTTTATGGGCTGGCATTGAGTGTCTGTAGCTTTTGCAGGTGCACAGTACAAGCTGTAGGTGGATCTACCATTCTGGGCTCTGGAGGACAGTGGCACTCTTCTCACAGCTCCACTGGTCAGTGCCCCAGTAGGGACTCTGTGTGAGGGCTCTGACCCTGCATTTCCCTTCTGCACTGCCCTAGCAGAGGTTCTCCAGGAGGGCCCTGCCCCTCAGCAAACTTTTGTCTGGGCAACCAGGTGTTTCCATACATCCTCTGAAATCTAGGCAGAGGTTCCCAAACCTCAGTTCTTGACTTCTGTGCACCTGCAGGCTCAACACCATGTGGAAACTGCTGAGGCTTGGAGCTTGAAACCTCTGAAGCCACAGCCTGAGCTCTATGTTGGACCCTTTCAGCCATGGCTGGAGTGGCTGGGACACAGGACACCAAGTCCCTAGGCTGCACACAGAACAGGGACCCTGGGCCTGCCCATGAAACCATTTTTTCCTCATAGGCCTCTGGGCCTGTGATGAGAGAGGCTGCTGTGAAGACCTCTGACGTGCCCTGGAGATATTTTCCCCATTGTCTTGGGGATTAACATTCAGCTTCTTGTTACTTATGCAAATTTTTGCAGGTGGCTTTAACTTCTCCTTAGAAAATGGGATTTTCTTTTATATTGTGTTGTCAGGCTGCAAATTTTCCAAACTTTTATGTTCTGTTTCCATTATAAAACTGAATGCACTTAACAGCACCCAAGACACCTCATGAATGTTTTGCTGCTAAGAAATTTATTCCGCCAGGTATCCCAAATCATCTCTCTCAAGTTCAAAGTTCCACAAATCTCTAGTGCAGGGGCAAAATGCCACCAGTGTCTTTGCTAAAACATAACAAAATTCACCTTTGCTCCAGTTCCCAAGAAGTTCCTCATCTCCCTCTGAGACCACCTCAGGCTGGACTTTATTGTTCACATCACTATCAGCATTTTGGACAAAGCCATTTGACAAGTCTCTAGGAAGTTCCAAATTTTCCCACATCTTCCTGTCTTTTTCTAACACTCCAGACTGTTCCAACCTATGCCTGTTACTCAGTTCTGAAATTGCTTCCACATTTTCAGGTATGTTTTCAGCATCACCCCACTCTACTGTTACCAATTTACTGTATTAGTTAATTTTCACATTGCTGATATAGACATACCCGAGACTGGGCAATTTACAAAAGAAAACAGGTATTGAAATTACAGTTCTATACAGCGGGGAGGTCGCACAATCATGGCAGAAGATGGTAGCGGATAAGAGAGGAGAGCTTGCGCAGGGAAACTTCCATTTTTAAAGCTATCAGATTGTGGGAGACTTATTCACTATCATGAGAACAGCAAGGGAAAATCTTGCCCCCATGATTCAATTACCTCCCACCAGATCCCTCCCACAATACTTGGGAATTCAAAATGAGATTTGGGTGTGGACACAGCCAAACCATATCACCATCAATCACCCACGTGACCACAAAATAATCTAAGTTGCTCCTAATGTTTCCTTTTAAATTTTGGCTGCAGTTTACTACTCTCTTTAATTGCTCTTTCCTGGTTCTGATAAAAAAAAAATACAGCTTGATATAAAAGGACAAATATAAAGAAGATTGAATTGTGCATAAGCTGAACAAAAACATTCAAATTGGAGTCTCAAAAATGACACAGAATTAAAGCCACAGTTGATATAAACCATATGCAAGAATATAAATTGTAATGCAAGAGTGTAAACATGGTATTTTATATGAATAAATATATTTTTTATTAGAAGTGAATTATGGGCTGGAAGCTGTGGCTCACGCTTGTAATTCCAGCACTTTGGGAGGTCAAGGTGGGCAGATCACGAGGTCAGGAGTTTGAAATCATCCTGGCTAACACAGTGAAACCCCATCTCTACTAAAAATACAAAAAAATTAGCCAGGCGTGGTGGCGAGCACATGTAATCCCAGTTTTTTTGGGAGGCTGAGGCAGGAGAATGGCGTGAACCCAGGATGTGGAGCTTGCAGTGAGCCAAGATTGTGCCACTGCACTCCAGCCTGGGTGACAGAGTGAGAATCTGTCTCAAAAAAAAAAAAAAAAAGTGAATTATGGCTTAATTGATAATGCATGAATGTGTTGATCATTTGATGTTTTTGCCTCTTGGGCATCCTTGGCTCTTGCTTCCAGTAAAAGTCCCTTATTTTCCTTTGGGGAGCAATTAATTATTTTCACCATCCATGTTTGGATGGAGCTGACACTTAGCTCCAATGATAGGCATCTCATGCCTGGAAATTGTTTAGCAAAAAAACATGTCAAGTTATTCAAGTTGGTATAGTCAAGGTGACTCCTAGAACTACTGGAAAAGAGTGTTTTTTTCTTCCTCTAGGGCGAAACTGGTAAATTTACATCTAGTGTTTCTGCTGGCTTTCCGGTCTTCATTGGATGTACCTAAGACTGAGACCCATACAGAAGAAGACATGTCAAGAAATAAGCAGAAAATATCGCTCATGACATGGTTTCTGGTTATGCCTGAAACCAAATTCACCACTTTCTGATAGATTAAAAATTACATATTTTAAATGCTAATTTATTTTGAAATTATGTCTTTCAACCATAAGAACCCTAAATATATAAAATAGTTTTGATGGTTAACTACTTTTCTTGGTTTGCTTTTTGATTATTTTTCTAGGATTATTGTGCTTCGAGATTTTGGTTTGAGATACCATGTAATCATTAATACAATAATGTAATATACAATTATTCATTACAATAGGCAAAGATATTGCTTGAAAGTGGTAGAATTGTCCCTGTATAGAAATAATATTGAATTACTCAATAAGTAAAAAAAATACAGATAAATTAGCTGGTAAATATTTCCATCAAGAGAGGACAGACTCGATTTCAGGGAACTATTTAAATGAGTATTGCTTTGTTTTTTCTTCTTCATAATTTCATGGATAGAGGATTCATTCTTACATAGATATGAGCAACCTCAGCATACAATTTTTTTCGTTATTAAGATGAGAACTCTCACCTTTTAACTTAAAGGAAACACTTTCATAGCTTCTCTTTGATATATATGAATTGCCAGAATCACTACTCCTGTGCTTTGGGACCATTGTTATGTAAAATAAGGGTACCACCACAGGTAATCTAATAACAGAGATAGCTTCTAAGTGACTCATGGGCAGGGAGCATAGATGTCCTGAAGATGCTGGACAAAAGGATGATTCATGCCCCCCACCCCCCAGCTGGGGACAGAGTAGGACACCTCAAGATTTCATCACACTACTGAAAATGGTACAAAATTTAAAACTTTGGAATTGTTGATTTCTAGAATTTTCCATTTAATGTTCTCAGAGTATAGTTGACCAAAAGTAATAGAAACCATGGAAAGCAAAACTGAGGACAAGGGAAGAATACTGTAAAAATAAACATGAACTAAGAGATTTACCTCACAGCATATGTAAAATTAACTCAAAATGCATCACAGACCTAAAGGTGAAAGCTACACTATGAATACTAGAAGATAATATAGGAGAAAATCTTTGTGAATTTGGTTGGCAAATTTTCTTAAATAGGACAGTAAAAGTATGATACAATAAAAAATAAACTTCCTAAAAATTAAAAGCTTTTTCTCTAGCAAAAACATAAGAATATGATACATAAAATACAGATTATGTATTTGCAAAATATTTGCAGATAATATATCTGATAAAGGACTTGTATTTATAATTTATAGAGAATACTTGCCAGTCAGGACTAAGAAAACAAACACAAATTTTTTAAATGAGTGAAAGATTTGAATAGATATTTCACCAAAGAAGATCAATAAATGGCTAATAAGCACATGGAAGTATCTCAAATTAATTTGTCATTAAGGGAACACAAAATCACAATGAGATACTAATAAGCATCTGTATACTGGCTTTAACAAATGAACTGACAATACTATCAGAGAGGATGTAGTGAGTGGTAAAATGGTACAAGCCACTGTTATTAAAAAGCAGTTTGACAGTTTATTTAAAAAGTATATATTTACCATGTAATCTAGCACTTTTCGTAAGGTATCTATATATAACAAACAGAAAAATAAACATATATGTGTATATATATGTGTGTATATATATTTATATTTCCAAAAAGTGACTTATATAGAATATTCACAGTCACATTAAACTGGAAACAACTGAAATGCCCATCAACTGGTAAACAGATAAGCAGAATGTGTTTTCACATGATGGATTCTATTCAGTAACTCAAAGAAACAGATATATAGCATTGATTCATGCCACAGCATAGATGAGCTACATAAACATTATGCTATTTAAAAAGCCAGGTAAAATAAAAGTAAAAGATACATACTATGGGACTCCATATTTTTTTAATTCCTAGACAAGGAAAACTTTTAGAGGCGGAAACCAAAACAGGGGGTGTCTACAGCTGAAAATGGGAGTGAACATTGACTACAAGTGGTCATGAGTAAAGTTTTGGGGTGATGGAAATTTTGGGGGTGAAAGAAATGTATAGAACTAGATTGTGGTCATTGTTGCACTACTGTCTAAATTTACTAAAACCAGCCCAACTCTTTCATGGAACTGATGCTTACTGGTCTTTGAATAAACACAGAAATTGACCCCCCCGCCCCACCATACCCTGTCTTGAAGCTTGAAACTTACATTTGTCTCATGGGAGTTTCTTCCTTAGGAAACTAACCCTCAACCCTCCTAGAAACCAAGGAACTGAAACTCACCAGATAACTGTATCCAGAAAATGAGATGCCAGACCTCTCATCCATGGATCATGATTCCAGTTTACCAATTCCTCTTCCTTACCCTACCTTAATATTTGTTTTTGCACAAGTATTTTTTCCCTGCTATATAAACCCCTAATTTTAATCATTTGGGGAGATGGATTTGAGACTTTATCTCCTGTTCTCCTCAGCTGCAGCATCTGATTAAAGTTTTCTTCTCTGGCAATATTTATTGTCTCAGTGATTGGCATTTTGTGAAGCAAGCAGCAGGACCTAGATGAAACCCTTGATGTTTTGCTAATATACATACATGAGGACATGTAAATTATACCTTAATAAAGTTATCAAAAATAACAAAGATAATTTCACCCACACATCTGACCTTTTTAATGATCTTTATCCATTTTTTTCTGCTACATTATAGAATGCCATTCAGGCTATTTGTTCATGTATTGTTTCATCATTTGAGTAACTTTCTTCCTTTTTCCTGCCTTCTTATGCACCTCACAAAGTTTAGGTCTTGATTATTTGTTTCTTTCTTTCTCTTTTAAACCATTGTACGTTCCTCTGCCTTCAGAGACTTTACTATCAACTCCATGAACTCCATGCTACCTTTGTAAAACTACTTCTTCCTCCTACAAATGGACAGATATGAAAGCTCTGGCAAGCAAAGAAAAGCCAGACCCATGGAAGAAAAGCAGAATTGAATCAGCAAATCCCACTATGAAAGGCTGTCTGTGTTGAGAAAAGTAATAAGTAGAAGAGAAGGTGAAATTGTGGAATATAGAATGGAGAGCACACAAACAAAGATTTCAAGATAAGATACCTTCATATTTTCCTCTGAGAGAACATTTTATAGCAAGAGTATAATTTTCTTAGCAGCTCCCTTCAGATGTGATAATGATTAATGGCCAATGCTGGAGAATTGCACAGATTTGGCAGAAATCAAGCTACAAGATATACTTGAGAACTCTATTGGGATCATTTGGGGTTAATGTCTCCTTATGACATGCCAGAATATGAGATAGGATTGTATCACTTGGGCCTTTTTTGTTGGTTATATTTATCCTAATTTTACATTTGAAGCCTTGAGTTAAATTCTAACTTTGACCTTATCTGATATGTAGTGGCTGGCAGCCATAGCTTATACATGTATAGATATGCATAAAAATGACATCACTTAAGGCATTCTTCGGTGGTTTCCTAGTATGACAGAGTCGATGTTTCTTTTTTGCCTCACCAGATGTGTTTAAGTGTGGAATGAAATATAAACAAATGTTTATGGAATCAGTATTGTAAACAAGAAGGTGGACAGTAAAGTTATATGGTGACCCCATATCACTGATGATTTGTTCCTAGAAATTCTCAAGGGCAATTATAAGGATCCTTTTGCACACTCAGGTTGAACTTCACCTAGAAGTAGAATATGCCTAATCTACAAGCTTCTGGGAGAAACAATACTTCTGTATGCACACAATATACTTGAATCTTATTCATATCATATATACTTAGAGGAAATGTATCAGTCTATTTTCACACTGCTATAAGGAACTAATTCAAATTTATGAAGAAACGAGTTTTAATTGACTCACAGTTCCACAGGCTTAACAGGAAGCATGACTGGGAGGCCTCAGGAAACTTATAATCATTACAGAAGGCAAAGGAGAAGGAAGCACCTTGTTCACATGGCAGCAGGAGAGAGAGCGAGAGGAGAAGTGCCATACACTTTTAAACCATCAGCTCTCATGAGAAGTCACTCACTATCATGAGAATAGCATGGGAGAAATTTGCCTCCATAATCCAATTACCTCCCACTAGGCCCCTACTCCAATACTAAGGTTCACAACTCAAGGTGAGATTTGGGTGGGGACACAGAGCCAAACCAAACCGAGGAACAATCCTTGGGTCACCTTAATCAACACTGGACATAAAGAACTAAGAGGGATTTGAAGTTCAATAAATTAGTTTACTGAATCAAGTAGAGATGGCTTTTAGGCAAACATATTAACCTAAATAAGTAGGGAACATTCTTTTTCAATAACTTGGCATTACTCAGGAATGATTACTGAGTAATCAATGATTACTGAAGCAACAATTATAATAAATTCTGATGTATTTAAATGGCTCTAGTTGGCTATACTAGAAGATCAAGTCAGGAGGGACATATCTCTGGGAACTATGGACAATCTAAACTATACCAAGATGTCATTTGTAAGTATGGGCATTATCAATCTTCTATTACAGTCATATTTCTATGAATTAGGTAACAAACTTATCTTCTTCATGGTATCTTTGGCGAACTTTGGACAGACTAAGAATCAATGCATTGCTTTATTAAAGAAAAGTGACTGGTGTGCTGCATTCATATGCAGAAGCTTTTGCTAGTGAAAGTTTATTCCTAGGGGATGGTTTATGGTTATGCTATCAGACCAGATGCAGAATTGTCTGAGAAAGAGTATCTAATGGCTACTCTGGTAATGTAAAATGTATGATATGTAGGAACAGTCTATTTTTTGCTAGGAAAGTTGAGAAAATAATTTGGAAATATTAAAGTGTATTGTGTTAAATATTTCATCTCTCTGCCTCAGCTCTATCATGTAATAAGGGATTTTTAAATTTATTTATGTAGTTAGATAAAAATGAAATTTGAGTGCATACTGATCTCTAGGACAGAAAGATTATTTGGATGGGCAACATAAAACTTACAAGCTAGGTAATCCTTATGTGGAAAGATTTGCCAGAGAAAGAATTGAATTTACATGTGTAAACTAATATACCCAGTTGAATGTATCAACACTTATAAAAAGGCAGAAATAATAGAGGATAAGGGGAAAAAATTGTCTTTCAAATGTTAAAGAAATATCAGAACAGTTAAGTGAACCTATCTGTGGTTGTTAATTTGCATTGTAGAGGGAATTCCAACTTCTTACTGTATGAAATATGCTCTGTGATAGCCAGTGTTTTAACATCTATTTTTAATGCACTAGATATTATAGAAGTTAGTGTAACAAAAAGTTTAAGAAGATTCCTCAGAAATGTGTAGCAAGTGGGTAACACATACTGAGTGCAGATGACTTAGAAGGCATAAGACATTATATATAAAGTTACAAGACTTCTACTATGCTATTGCCATAGAAGCTATATTGTTGTCTGCCTGGTATCCTTAATTAAAGCTAAATCAACTTGGAGCTGTGTAAGGTCTACTGGGTCTCTCCAGGTTGGCATTCAGTCTGAACCTAAGGCTGCTGCTCATTAAACTATCACTGGAAATTCACTATTCAGTGTGATTTCTGATGGAAAAATGATATAATGGGTTTGCTTTTATGTTTGTTGATTTCTTCATGTGTCAATAACATTCAGGAAGTTCTTCAATAACTCCTGCTGGCCAAGCAAATTGGGGATTGCAAATGTATTTATTTTCAGATTTATTCTCTGTGGCCTTAATGTGAACAAGTGATGCTTTAAAGCCAAAAAGCATAACAGGCTCCCAGTTTTCCCCCTTCTCTTAAGCATATCCTAGAATAATCCAAGATGATGGGCACCTCAGTAGGGTAGGTGATTGGCAAATTTATCACTTTGGCTTGTATAATTTCGAAAAAGATATTGATAACATTAATAATAACATGATCATTAAATATTTATATGAATGAATAATTGTCACTGAAGATGAATCTCCCATCTATGCATTTTTCTTCCCAAAAAAAGGCAAGAAATAAAACAAGAAGATGACTTTAAAGCATTTCTTTTCACAGCCTGACTATTAAAAGGGCTTGTTTCTTTTCTGCAGCAACTTCATGATCCTTTTGTAAAGGTTCATTGGTTCTAATTACTCAAACTCTGAGACTGGAAACTGGAACCTTAAGTGCTCTAATGCAATCAAATTCTCTCATGCCCAACTTACACTCTCAAAAAAAGATTTCCTCAAAGTTGGCTTCCATTAATTTCCATCTCATTAGCTTTAACCCATCGATTTAAGGACCCAGTCTTTCATACTTCTTCAAGAAATCTCATATTGTATACAATGCCAGATCTAAACTACTCTACATGCAAGGTAGACATCTTAAATTAATTTATAAATAATTGGATCCATTTATTCAGACCTTAATTTGTACCAAATGTCTGACTCCGAAAAATGAACAGTGGAAAAAAAACAGAAACAATAACTTCTGTCAAACAGAAGGTGCTCTAGGAAAGGAGATGAGAGAGAAACCTATCTTTAATTGAAATGCTGTTACAGAAACATAAAAATACATTACAAAAGTACAGAAAAGCCTGTCATGACAAAGGGGCTGGGAGAATAAACCAACATATATTTGACTTAGTAAAAGAAAAGCAAATCTTTGAGCATTCAGTTCCTCTTCTCTCCAATGCCAGTCAAATTTGTATCTTTAATGCCTCATGAAATTACTATGCCTTTGGCCGTATCATTTCATCTTCGACATCATATTATCTTCACCTGCCTATCTGAGTACTCTAACAGATCATCATCCCCACTCACTTTTGATGAATTCTCGTTAGTGCTCTTACTCTTTCTCATCAAATTTAACAATTCAATAATTGTGATGTTTTCTGATTATTTCACTGTGAAGGATTATTTCTTGCAAAATATAGTCAACTCCTTGAGGATTAGGGCTGTGCCTTACTCGTTCTACGTATTTTTCAGAGCACTTAGTTTAGTATGAATCACCTAAAAATCTATGTAGATTAAATTATAATCTAGCCAAGAAAGTAATACAACATGTAGCATACATATATTAGGACTTGCACAATAGTGCTTTTGTTTGTTTGTTTGTTTCCTTTGCCAAACTGGATGAGCAAGTTTACTAGGGTTTTAAGAAATCCCTACTGCTCTATTTAAATGTTTGTTTTTTCCCCTAAGATCTCCTGTATTTGAAATATCTCAATATCCAACTATTTTTATTTTACTCAGATGACTATGCTTGGACATTATAACTGTCAGGCCTCTGAGCCCAAGCCAAGCCATTGCATCCCCTGTGACTTGCACGTATACGCCCAGATGGCCTGAAGTAACTGAAGAATCACAAAAGAAGTGAATATGCCCTGCCCCACCTTAACTGATGACATTCCACCACAAAAGAAGTGTAAATGGCCAGTCCTTGCCTTAAGTGATGACATTACCTTGTGAAAGTCCTTTTCTTGGCTTATCCTGGCTCAAAAAGCACCTCCACCACTGAGCATCTTGCGACCCCCACTCCTGCCCGCCAGAGAACAAACCCCCTTTGACTGTAATTTTCCTTTACCTACCCAAATCCTATAAAACGGCCTCACCCTTATCTCCCTTCGCTGACTCTCTTTTCGGACTCAGCCCGCCTGCACCCGGGTGAAATAAACAGCCATATTGCTCACACAAAGCCTGTTTGGTGGTCTCTTCGCATGGACGCACATGAAATTTGGTGCCGTGACTGGGATCGGGGGACCTCCCTTGGGAGATCAATCCCCTGTACTCCTGTTCTTTGCTCCCTGAGAAAGATCCACCTATGACCTCAGGTCCTCAGACTGACCAGCCCAAGGAACATCTCACCAATTTCAAATCAGGTAAGCGGCCTCTTCTTACTCTCTTCTCCAACCTCTCTCACTGTCCCTCAACCACTTCCTCCTTTCCACTCTTCAATTTCTCCCTTCTCTTAATTTCAATTCCTTTCATTTTCTGGGAGAGACAAAGGAGACACATTTTATCCGTGGACCCAAAACTCCAGCGCCGGTCACGGACTGGGAAGGCAGCCTTCCCTTGGTGTTTAATCATTGCAGGGACGCCTGATTATACACCCACGTTTCAAGGGTGTCAGACCACGCAGGGACGCCTGCCTTGGTCCTTCACCCTTAGCAGCAAGTCCTGCTTTTCTGGGGAAGGGGCAAGTACCTCAATCCCTTCTCTCCTTGTCTCTAACCCTTCTCTGCTTTTCTGGGAGAGGGGCAAGTACCCCTCAACCCCTTCTCCTTCACCCTTAGTGGCAAGTCCAGCTTTTCTGGGAGAGGGACAAGTACCCCTCAACCCCTTCTCCTTCACCCTTAGCAGCAAGTCGCGCTTTTCTACGGGGCAAGAACCCCCAATCTCTTATTTCCATGCCCCAACCTCTTATCTCTGTGCCCCAATCCCTTATTTCCGCACCCCAACCTCGTATCTCTGTGCCCCAATCCCTCATTTCCATGCCCCGACCCCTTATTTCCGTGCTCTGACCCCTTATTTCTGCGCCCCATCCCTTATTTCTGCACCCCGACCTCTTATCTCTGTGCCCCAACCCCTTTTCCCACTTTTCTGGAAGGTAAGAACCCCCGAACCCCTTCCCTCTGTTTCCGTACTCTCTCTTTTCTCTAGGCTTGCTTCCTTCACTATAGGCAACCTTCCACCCTCCATTCCTCCTTCTACTCCCTTGGCCTGTGTTTTCAAAAACTTAAAACCTCTTCAACTCACACCTGACCTAAAGCCTAAATGCCTTATTTTCTTCTGCAATGCCGCCTGACCCCAATACAAACTCGACAGTAGTTCCAAATAGCCAGAAAATGGCACTTTGAATTTTTCCATCCTGCAAGATCTAAATAATTCTTGTCGTAAAATAGGCAAACGGTCTGAGGTGCCTGACGTCCAGGCATTCTTTTACACATCAGTCCCTTCCTAGTCTCTGTGCCCGATGCAACTCGTCCCAAATCTTCCTTCTTTCCCTCCTGCCTGCCCCCTAAGTCCCAACCCCAAGCGTTGCTGACTCTTTCTAATCTTCCTTTTCTACAGACCCATCTGACCTCTCTCCTCCTCGCCAGGCCGAGCTATGTCCCAATTCTTCCTCAAACTCTGCTCCTCCACCCTATAATCTTTTTATCACCTCCCCTCCTCACACCTGGTCGGGCTTACAGTTTCGTTCCGTGACTAGCCCTCCCCCACCTGCCCAGCAATTTACTCTTAAAAAGGTGGTTGCAGCCAAAGGCATAGTCAAGGTTAATGCTCCTTTTTCTTTATCCCAAATCAGATAGCGTTTAGGCTCTTTCTCATCAAATATAAAAATCCAGCCCAGTTCATGACTTGTTTGGCAGCAACCCTGAGACACTTTACAGCCCTAGACCCTAAAAAGTCAAAAGGCCGTCTTATTCTCAAAATATATTTTATTACCCAATCTGCTCCTGACATTAAATAAAACTCCAAAAATTAAATTCCGGCCCTCAAACCCCACAACAGGATTTAATTAACCTCGCCTTCAAAGTGTACAATAATAGAAAAAAGTTGCAATTCCTTGCCTCCACTGTGAGACAAACCCCAGCCACATCTCCAGCACACAAGAACTTCCAAACGCCTGAACCGCAGCGGCCAGGCATTCCTCCAGAACCTCCTCCCCCAGGAGCTTGCTACACATGCAGGAAATCTGGCCACTGGGCCAAGGAATGCCCGCAGCCCGGGATTCCTCCTAAGCCGCGTCCCATCTGTGTGGGACCCCGCTGAAAATCGGACCATTCAACTCACCTGGCAGCCACTCCCAGAGCCCCTGGAACTCTGGCCCAAGGCTGACTGACTCCTTCCCAGATCTTCTCGGCTTAGCGGCTGAAGACTGACACTGCTTGATCGCCTCGGAAGCCCCCTAGACCATCACAGATGCCGAGCTTCCGGTAACTCTCACAGTGGAAGGTAAGCCCGTCCCCTTCTTAATCAATACGGAGGCTACCCACTTCACATTACCTTCTTTTCAAGGGCCTGTTTCCCTTGCCTCCATAACTGTTGTGGGTATTGATGGCCAGGCTTCTAAATCTCTTAAAACTCCCCAACTCTGGTGCCAACTTAGACCATACTCTTTTAAGCACTCCTTTTTAGTTATCCCCACCTGCCCAGTTCCCTTATTAGGCTGAGACACTTTAACTAAATTATCTGCTTCCCTGACTATTCCTGGACTACAGCTATATCTCATTGCCGCCCTTCTTCCCAATCCAAAGCCTCCTTTGTGTCCTCCTCTTGTATCCCCCAACCTTAACCCACAAGTATAAGATACCTCTACTCCCTCCTTGGTGACCGATCATGCACCCCTTACCATCTCATTAAAACCTAATCACCCTTACCCCACTCAACGCCGACATCCCATCCCACAGCACACTTTAAAAAGATTAAAGCCTGTTATCACTCGCCTGCTACAGCATGGCCTTTTAAAGCCTAAAAACTCTCCTTACAATTCCCCCATTTTACCTGTCCTAAAACCAGATAAGCCTTACAAGTTAGTTCAGAATCTGTGCCTTATCAACCAAATTGTTTTGCCTATCCACCCCGTGGTGCCAAACCCATATATTCTCCTATCCTCAATACCTGCCTCTATAACCCATTATTCTGTTCTAGATCTCAAACATGCTTTCTTTACTATTCCTTTGCACCCTTAATCCCAGCCTCTCTTCGCTTTCACTTGGACTGACCCTGACACCCATCAAGCTCAGCAAATTACCTAGGCTGTGCTGCTGCAAAGCTTCACAGACAGCCCCCATTACTTCAATCAAGCACAAATTTCTTCCTCATCTGTTACCTATCTCAGCATAATTCTCATAAAAACACACGTGCTCTCCCTGCCAATCGTGTCCCACTGATCTCTCAAACCCCAGCACCTTCTACAAAACAACTCCTTTCCTTCCTAGGCATGGTTAGTGTGGTCAGAATTCTTACACAAGAGCCAGGACCACACCCTGTAGCCTTTCTGTCCAAACAACTTGACCTTACTGTTTTAGTCTAGCCCTCATGTCTGCGTGCAGCGGCTGCCACTGCATTAATACTTTTAGAGGCCCTCAAAATCACAAACGATGCTCAACTCACTCTCTACAGTTCTCATAACTTCCAAAATCTATTTTCTTCCTCATACCTGATGCATATACTTTCTGCTTCCCGGCTCCTTCAGCTATACTCACTCTTTGTTGAGTCTCCCACAATTACCGTTGTTCCTGACCCAGACTTCAATCCGGCCTCCCACATTATTCCTGATACCACACCTGACCCCCATGACTGTATCTCTCTGATCCACCTGACATTCACCCCATTTCCCCAAATTTCCTTCTTTCCTGTTCCTCACTCTGATCACGCTTGATTTATTGATGGCGGCTCCACCAGGCCTAATCGCCACACACCAGCAAAGGCAGGTTATGCTATAGTACAAGCCACTAGCCCGCCTCTTAGAACCTCTCATTTCCTTTCCATCGTGGAAATCTATCCTCAAGGAAATAACTTCTCAGTGTTCCATCTGCTATTCTACTACTCCTCAGGGATTATTCAGGCCCCCTCCCTTCCCTACACATCAAGCTCAAGGATTTGCCCCACCCAGGACTGGCAAATTAGCTTTACTCAACATGCCCTGAGTCAGATAACTAAAATACCTCTTAGTCTAGGTAGATACTTTCACTGGATAGGTAGAGGCCTTTCCTACAGGGTCTGAGAAGGCCACCGCAGTCATTTCTTCCGTTCTGTCAGACATAATTCCTCAGTTTAGCCTTCCCACCTCAATACAGTCTGATAACAGACAAGCCTTTATTAGTCAAATCAGCCAAGCAGTTTTTCAGGCTCTTAATATTCAGTGAAACCTTTATATCCCTTACGGTCCTCCATCTTCAATAAAAGTAGAATGGACTAAAGGTCTTTTAAAAACACACCTCACCAAGCTCAGCCACCAACTTAAAAAGGACTGGACAATACTTTTACCACTTTCCCTTCTCAGAATTCAGGCCTGTCCTCGGAATGCTACAGGGTACAGCCCATTTGAGCTGTATAGATGCTCCTTTTTATTAAGCCCCAGTCTCATTCCAGACACCAGAGCAACTTAAGACTGTGCCTCCCCAAAAACTTGTCATCCCTACTATCTTCTGTCTAGTCATACTCCTATTCACCGTTCTCAACTACTCATACATGCCCTGCTCTTGTTTACACTGCCGGTTTACACTGTTTTTCCAAGCCATCACAGCTGATATCTCCCGGTGCTATCCCCAAACTGCCACTCTTAACTCTTGAAGTAAATAAATAATCTTTGCTGGCAGGACTATGCTGAATCTCCTTAGGCACTCTCTAATCAGATATCCTGAGTCGTCCCAATTCTTAGACCTTTTATACCTGTTTTTCTCCTTCTGTTATTCCATTTAGTTTCTCAATTCATCCAAAACTGTATCCAGGCCATCACCAATCATTCTATATGACAAATGTTTCTTCTAACATCCCCACAATATCACCCCTTACCACAAGACCTCCCTTCAGCTTAATCTCTCCCACACCGCCAAGTCTAGGTTCCCACGCCGCCCCTAATTCCGCTTGAAACAGCCCTGAGAAACATCACCCATTCTCTCTCCATATCACCCCCCAAAAATTTTCACCACCCCAACACTTCAACACTATTTTGTTTTATTTTTCTTACTAATATAAGAAGGCAGGAATGTCAGGCCTCTGAGCCCAAGCCAAGCCATCGCATCTCCTGTGACTTGCACTTATACGCCCAGATGGCCTGAAGTAACTGAAGAATCACAAAAGAAGTGAATATGCCCTGCCCCACCTTAACTGATGACATTCCACCACAAAAGAAGTGTAAATGGCCAGTCCTTGCCTTAAGTGATGACATTACCTTCTGAAAGTCCTTTTCTTGGCTCATCCTGGCTCAAAAAGCACCTCCACTGAGCACCTTGCGACCCCCACTCCTGCCCGCCAGAGAACAAACCCCCTTTGACTGTAATTTTCCTTTACCTACCCAAATCCTATAAAACGGCCTCACCCTTATCTTCCTTCGCTGACTCTCTTTTCGGACTCAGCCCGCCTGCACCCGGGTGAAATAAACAGCCATGTTGCTCACACAAAGCCTGTTTGGTGGTCTCTTCACGCGCATGAAAATAACAAAATTTACTACCAGTGAAAGCTGAAAAGAAAATGAGCTCTTTTTTGGAAACGATAGGTGAATAAAAGCTAAAATTGATCAAAGAAATGTTTCATTTATTGGACATATACTAAAGAAAATAGTATAAAATATATTGTACATTTTGTTTCTTCTAGAGCAATATCAAATTTCAAGTCAAATATCTAGTAAACCAGCAATATATAGAACCATAAGTATGAGAGTGAATATTGTCAAAATTAAAAATACACAATTTACATGATTGTAAAAACAATCACATACAAATAAGCAGAAGCTTCATAAAAAATGCAAGCACCTAAGCATTAATTATTGAAACTGGACCATGAAATTGGACAACTTTCACTACGACAACCAAAAAACATGATAGAGAAATATAAAAGTAAATAATTGCGTTTACAAATGAGTTTTCTTTAAAAAGCTACACTGTTAAGTATATCAAGGAAAGGGGATAACGTCTGAAAAATAATATAAAATCTAAATATTCTGTTTTCAGTTACACAAATTCAAAATGCAAGGAATTGTGATTACTATAATGCTAGCATTAGTATTTCTTCAAATTTATCAAATGGGAAACCTCAGCCTAGACTACATAACCCCTAAGGTTTTATGAGATACTGAAATATGTGCTAAACACTTAATAATGTTTAATTTGATGATCTAAGTCATATTTGTCATGTATTATAAAACCAAAATATAATTTGCCTTTCTTCATTAGTAGTCTAGTAATTACTTAAGGTCATAAACTATATGTTGATAGTTTCTTTATTTCTTATGATTTGGCATCGTGCGCAATACTTTAAATGCTCTACACAATAAATCATTTTCAAATAAATGTGTTAATTATTCAATTTTGCCTCTTTAACAGCATATATGATTGACTTATGTTTTCAGTCAGTTTAGCATCTCAAGAGTCTTTTTGAAGTGATTCTTCTGAATAATCAAGTTTGGAAGTACTATGTTATAGGGATACTAATATAACTGTAGTTTAAAATATTTTACTTTGTAAAAAATTTAAAAATGAATTAACCTGAAATATGTTATTTCCCATGACTCATAAATAAATTCCTAATACATATTTTACCTACATCTATTAGTTCTTTTTATCCATTTATTCATTTAACAAATATTTATTAAAGGTCAATGTGCTGGGACTGTGTAAGGTGTTAGGCATACAGTAGTGATAGAAAAAGAAGTATGCAAAAAAATTGACAATAATTTTATTCCATTTGAGCCTATAATTAAGTGAGAGAAACAGATAGTTTAACCGTATAATTATAAATTTTTAAATGTGCTGTGAAGGAGAAATCAGGATGCTCCAAAATAATAAAGGGATAACATTGAGAAGAGGAAATCATGGAAGTCTTCTTTGAGGAAGCAGCATTTAAATTAAGACCTAAAAGACGGAAAGCATATGAATAAAAGTTATCTCATCACTGTGGGAGCATCATAACAAATAAGAGAAAGATAAAATGCTAAGTGAAGAAATTGAACGCTAATCCAGTAATACAGGATACCGATTATGGGCTTCATTTTTATAGCAGTAGAAAACCATTGAAGGGGTCAAGCATGCTAATTATTTGAGTGATTTCAAATGTAATATAGCCCACTGGCTAATGAATGAAAAAGAGGGAAAGAGGAGACATAAATAATACTGAAAGAAGGACATTTCACAGGTTTAGGTGAAAGTTGATGGTGGCAGTGAAAGAAAAACAAGTAGATGTATTAAGGCCGGGCGTGGTGGCTCACACCTGTAATCCCAGCACTTTGGGAGGCCGAGGCAGGCAGATCACGAGGTCAGGAGATCGAGACCACCCTGGCTAACATGGTGAAACCCCGTCTCTAATAAAAATACAAATAAAATTGCCGGGCGTGGTGGTGGGCTCCTGTAGTCCCAGCTACTCAGGAGGCTGAGACAGGAGAATGGCGTGAACCCGGGAGGCGGAGCTTGCAGTGAGCTGAGATCGCACCACTGCACTCCAGCCTGGGCGACAGAGCAAAAAAAAAGAAAAAAAGAAAAACAGGTAGATGCATTAAATAAGTATATGAGAAAAAATTGATAGGAGTTGGTAATAGATTGGAGATGGGAGTAAATGAGTATGTTTCAAGAATAACTTTTTCCAATGAAATGGAAGGTGTTGCTATTTTCTTTTCCTTCTTTCTTTCTTTTTTCTTCTTTTTTATTTTTTTATTTTTTTGAGACAGAGTCTCGTTCCGTCACCCAGCCGGGAGTGCAATGGCGCCATCTTGGCTCATTGCAACCTCCAAGAGATTCTCCCGCTTCAGCCTCCTGAGGTGTTTCTAGTTTCTTAGATTGGGGAATATCATCCATTTGAAAAAATGCAGATAGTGTAGTCAAACTTGGAATTCAATTAAAGTCCTCAGCAAGAGTGAATAACCTGTATAAGTTCAGAATTACATGTTGGTGTATATATTTCAATTCTAATACAAATAGGTTTAGCCAAGAAATGGACTGGTCTTTAGAAAAAAATAAAATGCTTCAAATACCAAAAATAAATTAAAATTGTGTACTAATGTAAAAATAGGTCCACATTTTTGTAAGCTTTGCTCATCAAGACTTTATCCGGTATTTGCTGAAATACTGAACCCCCTCAAGACCTTAAGTAAATATAACCCTCAAACTTTAATCATGACATTATACACACAAACCAAAGAAAACAAAATCATTATTTGAAAGAAATTGTCGTCTATGGCCATACCACTCTGAACCCTCCCAATCTTGTGTGAAATAAATTGTCAAGAGACATTAAAATACGACATAGTTTTATCTTAAACTTGAATATTTGAAATTACAAAAACAGAATTTAATATGTAATTTTATATATTATGTACATGTGTCCTCCACAGAGCGCTAAATAACACAGGACACATAGAAGTATACACAGATAAGGTAACAACAAATATTAATAATCATAAGTGCTTTACATAATTTATGAGAATGGTACAGTAATAGCAAGTTACCACATATGCATCATTTGCTAAGCATGCATGTGATAGTAGTTTATATAATTAGTTTAATAATCACAACACTCTTTTGAGGTTGGTACTATTATTATCACCATTTTAAAGATTGGAAAACTGAGGTACAGAAGGTTATGTCATGTAATGGTACAAAGTGGCAGAAAGAAATGCAACTAGCTAGTCTGCCTCCCAATTCTATTGTCTTTAAATTGGATTCTACTTCATCTCTGTCACTTAAAACCCTTGTTAATTTGGAACAATCATCTATCATTATATTAACTCACATTTTTCTATAAAATTAGGCTATGAAAAATAATTATGTTCAAAGTTTTTTCCAGTTCTAATATTCAATTACCTATGATATAGAATAACTAAGAAATTAAAATATTTCCAATTTAAGAGCAGGAAGGGGTAGCTTGGCTAAAGCTGTGAAGTTAGAGATCATCTCGGGAAAGGACTATGTGAGGTGATACTCAGTGTGTGATAGAATTCTTAGGCCAAATAGAGCATATATCTAAAATTAGGTGTTTTCTAAACTCATTGAGGGTACATTAGTCGAGGGAATTAAATTCTATGGCTATTAACTGAATCCCTACTGTGTGTAAGTCATTATACTGACCACTGGTGGTTAGATCATTAAAAGTTTTTGTCTTAAAGGAACTTACAGATCAGTAGGGGAGACAGACACGTAAAAGCTAGCTTTAATGCAAGCCACAATAAAACATGTGGGAGATACAGTTGATAGCTGGTATGTGGAAGCAATTAATTTTGACTTGCTAGGAAAATATAGCCTTTATTAAAGAGGTAACAATTGTACTGTGTGTTAAAGATTTTCTTTTTTAAAGATACAACTTGGATCAAACCTTCAACCTGAGAGAGCTCTCAATAGTTATAGAATAAGAAGAATATTCCATGCTAAAAACAAGTAAAACAAAACCCTATATATTCTCAGATTCATAACATGAAGGGATGTAGCAGGAGATGAAACAAATATATTTAAGAGTATTACATAGATGTCCTTGACTGTATGTGTGGAGCTTTCTTCCTTCCATTGGTAGGTTTTCCAGGAGGGTGAAGATTTGTTCTGACTCAGTTTCAGAATAATCATCTGAAACAGTGTGGTAGGAAATCTGTGGAAATAGCCAGATTGCCCAACATAGTTTTACTGTAGTAGCCTAAATTATGGCAGCACATAGGCATGGAAAAGGAATTGGTGGTGGAAATGGGAATGCAAATTGGTACAGTCACCTTAGAAGACAGCTTCTCAGTTTCTAACAAAGATATCCATATTCATTCTATATGATCCAGCAATCCCACTCCTTGGTATTTACCAAAAGGATTTGAAAATTTATGTCCATGTAAAAAGAAAAACTTAGCGTGGATGATTATAGCAGCTTTATTAATAATGGCCAAAACTTGAAAGCAACCAAAATATTATTTCATGGAAGAATGAATAAACTGTTTTACATCTAGATAATGGAATATTATACAGCCCTGAAAAGATGTGGGCTATTATGTCATGAAAAGACATGAAGGAACTTTAAATATGTATTACTAAGTGAAATAAGCCAGTCTGACAAGGCTACATACTATAGGATTCTAAACACATGCTATTCTGGAAAAGGCAAAACCATGGAGACTGTAGAAAGATCAATGATTGTCAGGGGAAGGAAGGAAGCAAGTGGGAGGGAAGCATAGTCAGAGCACAGGATTTTTAGAGCAGTGAAACTCTTCTGTGTGGTTCTATAATGGTGGATATATGTCATTAGTACAAAACCATAAAATGAAGCACCGAGAGTGAATCCTAATGCAAACTACAGACTTTGGATGATAACAATGTGTGAATGTAAGGTCATTAATTGTGGCAAATGTATCACTTTGGTATGGGGTGTTAATATTGGGGCAGGTATGCATCTGTGGGGACAGTGAGCATATGGGAAATCACTGTATCTTCCTCTCAATTTTGGTGTGTACCTAAAACTGCTCAAAAAAAAATCTTTAACGAAAAAGATGAAATGATGATCTACAAATACATTCTAAAATAGAAATTGCCTAAACTGAACAATAATTTGGATGTATGCAGGTAAAGCAGAGGGAAAACAAACAAGACTGCAAGGTGCCTACCCTGCTGCCTGTGGAACCTAAAGATTAATGGTGTGCATCACGATATAGCTGCCTCCAACACGACTAGATGCATGTTTTTGAGTGTGTGTGTTTGTTTATTAAAATAAAGATAATTGATTAGTTAATGTATTTTTGGATATGTCCAATTTGAAGTGCTTGTAAAAGATCTACTTTGTCATGTCCAGCTGATATCTGGAATGTCAGCTTGCTGCTTGGGAAAGAGGTCATTACAGGGCATTTAACTTTGGGAGACAAGTATATATAGAGGTGATGATTGAAAACTTGAGAACAGATGAAAAAGAGAAGAAGTATATATACGTATTTGAAGAATGTTAGTTTTTAAAGGGTGATAATTGAACAAGGGGCCAGTAACATCTCTCAGCCAACAGAGAAGTAGGATGGGAACCAGGGAAGTTTTTCATAAAAGGGTATAGTTGAGAGTTTCAAAAAGATTAAGGACTTTTGACTTTGACATGTAGAAAGAGACTGATGGGATATCTAATTTTATATGATTTTAGTGGTGTGATGTGAGTGAAACCCAGATTATATTCTACACAAGACAGATAAATACAGATATAAATATAGAGATAGATATAGATCAATATATGTATGCAGGCACTTAGATTGATACATTTTTGTCGATAAGGAAAATAATCAGAGTGGGATAGAAGCATGAAGAATTATATCTGGGAGTAGGGATTAGACCAGAACCTGGGGATGTTAAGAATGTTAATTGGGCAAAGGGAAGGAATTAGTCAGTGGAGAGAGATTATTGCATCAAAAAAATAGAATAATTGGTGGAGCACAGAAATTGGAAGGAGTGCAGTCTAAGACAGGAAAGAAGAGTAAGAAGCATCACAGAAGAAGGGAAGGAGAACTAAAAAACAAAAGAACAATGAAAAGAAGTGGGGTGAGGATCAGAGGACTCAACTTTATGTGGGATTCCATCTTAATGACTTAAGTACCAGAATCTACAATGAACTCAAACAAATTTACAAGAAAAAAACAAACAACCCCATCAAAAAGTGGGCAAAGAACATGAACAGACACTTCTCAAAAGAAGACATTTATGCAGCCAAAAAACATGTGAAAAAATGCTCATCATCACTGGCCATCAGAGAAATGCAAATCAAAACCACAATGAGACACCATCTCACACCAGTTAGAATGGCAATCATTAAAAAGTCAGGAAACAACAGGTGCTGGAGAAGATGTGGAGAAATAGGAACACTTTTACACTGTTGGTGGGACTGTAAACTAGTTCAACCATTGTGGAAGTCAGTGTGGTGATTCGTCAGGGATCTAGAACTAGAAATACCATTTGACCCAGCCATCCCATTACTGGGTATATACCCAAAGGACTATAAATCATGCTGCTATAAAGACACATACACATGTATGTTTATTGTGGCACTATTCACAATAGCAAAGACTTGGAACCAACCCAAATGTCCAACAACGATAGACTGGATTAAGAAAATGTGGCACATATACAGCATGGAATACTATGCAGCCATAAAAAATGATGAGTTCATGTCCTTTGTAGGGACATAGATGAAATTGGAAATCATCATTCTCAGTAAACTATCGCAAGGACAAAAAACCAAACACCACATGTTCTCACTCATAGGTGGGAATTGAACAATGAGAACACATGGACACAGGAAGGGGAACATCACACTCTGGGGACTGTTGTGGGGTGGGGGGAGGGGGGAGGGATAGCATTAGGAGATATACCTAATGCTAAATGACGAGTTAATGGGTGCAGCACACCAGCATGGCACATGTGTACATATGTAACTAACCTGCACAGTGTGCACATGTACCCTAAAACTTAAAGTATAATAATAATAAAATAAAATTTAGAAAAAAAAGAAGTACAATTATGCAGTGGTACTTTTAAAATATTGTTGTTGTTTAAAACTGTAACTCTCAAAATTGGCTGCATATTAGAACTGTTTCAATTTCTTAAATAAAATCTGTCTAAGTGAGTCTGTTATGGGTGGCCAGATCATTTAAATACAAACATCTTAGAATGAAGTGCTGGCATCAATACTTTAAAAGTTCCTCAGGCAGAATGCTAATAGTCAATTATCATTGAGAATCACAGTTTAAGAGAATTGCAGATGTTTGCGAATAGTGTTTATGGAGCATTAATTGGATAGCTAGCTACTAGTATTTAAATCGACATCTTCAAAATATTAAAATCTGTATCCTGTATAGGGAGTAATTGTCTTTTCAAGAAAACTAGCAATGTGTGGATTGGTATTTGTGGAGCATGGTATTTATTAGTTTCAACCTATACGATTGCATTGACATCTGATAAAATGGTCTGCATGGAATGAAAAATGAAATTATCTCATGCAGTAATTTTCCCTTAAACAAAATATGTGCTAATAATGTGATTATACTTCAGCTCCGGTTACGGAAGATGATGTTGGTGCTTTAAGGCATCACTCCTCTAAGTGTTGTTCATGACCCATGTGCGTGAGAATCACTCCAGTCTTTTTGAAAAAATCAAGTGTAAGAGACATATATAAAGTCAGAAGCTCAATTTATAACTGAGAACTTATAACAAGGATCTGGTTAAAACTTTATAACCAACTCATTTGCTCCTTGCAGACAGGGTAGATACTTAATAAGAAAAATATACTGTACTTAAAAAATTGAGTATGCACTCACATCAGGCTAAAAGAGTCTCATGGCTACATTGAAAATGACAATAATTAAAACCTGTTGCCCAAGTGTCTCTTTCCTTTAAAGTTCTCATTGTCACTTTTGTTTCTGACACTTTCAGTCTTTGACATCAGTTTACTAACCACAAAGTAAACTGATGTATCCTGTGTCAGGTCAATGGGGAAAGGCAGGGTTGTGATGAGGTGTAGCATAGGGACCTATGTCATGACTCTTAAAGGGTATATGTAGATCAGAGTTCTGTATCAAGTTTCTTTGTTTTAAAAATATTCTCTCAATGAGAACTAGTTTACGTCTAGGTTCTTGGAGGATGTTTTATAGTGAGACCATTCTTCTACCACATACCAGAAATAACATTAAAATACTAATTATAAAGCTTCATTTGTTGACTTAAATAATTTTTAAAATTGTGGGCATGCTGACACAAACAACAATCTATCTTCATAATCTGCATAGTTCAGGGAAATATATAAAATATAAGTCTTGAAAGGCAAGGAAATATCTGTTTTACAAAGAGATACATAAGGGAAATTAACTTTTGTAGACTTCAAATGAGGAAATAAGCCTTTGATCCCCTAAGGCAAACATTTTTGAGATACAGTTTCTCCATATAATTGCTATGATTTTCTTACTTACACTTTGTAGTTCCCTGCTGGCTGTTTTTCTGTGTAAACTTACTTTCATTTCCAATTATGTCATTATAGAGATGAAAATCAGCTCTAATTAAATAAGAACATGACAATAATTGTCATTCTTTTATTTATGTAAACTATGATTTTTCTACCTGTGAAAAGGTGATTTAGCAAAGAAAAATGTAGCTCTCATGGTCCATCAATTGACTGGAACTAATAGTCATGTGTCTACAGCTTCCCATTCTCTCATATCTTTATTCATTCAATATTACTTGTCTAAGGGTCTTCCTTTCTTTCATCTTCAAATAAGCATTTATTAAGTAGCTACACTATATTTATTTTATTTTATAATTTTAACTTTTATTTCAGATTAAGGGGTACATATGCAAGTTTATTACCTGGGTATATTGCATGATGTTGAGGTTTGGGGTATGATTGATTCTGTCACCCAGATACTGAGTATAGTACACAATAGTTAATTTTTCAATTGTCTCTTCTCTCTCTCTCCCTCCATAGTAGTCCCCAGCGTCTTTTGTTGCCATCAGCAGCTACCGTATTAAACATCTACTATACGCCATGAACTATAGATACAGATGCCACAGATACAGAAATAAACTAGTTACAGTTTTGCCCTGAAATCAAATGCTTTAAAACACATTCATTTTATTAATGTGACAAGTACCATACCAATATATTAAAAAATTTACCATAGCAGTTTGAAACGTTTTTTCTCTCTTTACCAAATACACAGCAGAAGCTATTTACACATGGAATAAACATTCCGTTGAATTCCCAGTCCCCAGGCTATCATGTCACCCCTTCTATAGAACTCAAGAAAGCACATCTTAATTCATAAATAAAAAAATAACAGCATTGAATGATTTCTTTTTTCTTTCACATTTTGCTTGTTTGTTTGTTTTTTGTGTTTTTCTTTTTAAGACGGAGTCTCGCTCTGTCCCCAGGCTGGAGTGCAGTGGCGCCATCTTGGTTCACTGCAATCTCCACCTCCTGGGTTCAAGCAATTCTCCTGCCTCAGCCTCCCGAGTAGCCGGGACTACAGGCGCATGCCGCCATGTCCGGCTAATTTTTAAAAAAATTTTTATTTTAGTAGAGGTGGTGTTTCACCATATTGCCCAGGCTAGTCTCGAGCTCCTTAGCTCAGGCAATCCGCTCGCCTCGGACTCCCAAAGTGCTAGGATTACAGGTGTGAGCCGCCACGCCCGGCTGCATTGAATGATTTCTAATTTTAATTAACAATTAATGCAAAGTTGGTGATGATTTATCCTTGGAATAAATATTTACTGCATGGCTAATATGTCTGCCATGTGCTGGCATTACAGTGGCAAACAAGACAGCCAAAGTTGCTAAACTCCTGAGTTTTCCATTTGGAGTGAGGGAAAGAAGAAAATAAGTTAATTTCAGATATGGGCTATGACCTTGATGAGAGAGGAAAAGAGATAGAGAAAAAAAGTGTGTGTGTGTGTGTGTGTGTGTGTGTGTTTGAAATAACTTATTTAAGTGTAATAAGCACGATAATGGTAAAAATAAGATAAATCAGGAATAAAGATGTTGCCTGACTTACGTGTTTTCAAAGGTACCATTTACTATCTAACTTAAATTTTCTCTGCTGTAGTGATTATATTTTATCTAGGTAACCAATATCTAGTGGGATTATGCATCAATTTACTAAGGCAGTTTTTTGTATTTATCTCCAAGTGAAATTTAATCAATTTCTACAGTAGTGAAAAGTAATTTGAAGATTTAATATATTCAGTATTTTAATAAAATATAAACTGGTCAAATAGCTATGCTTTTTTTTTTAAAGTAACAACCAAGCATTTATTCACTTACTACAAATAGCTATGTTTACCTCTAATAACCAGTTAAGTCTCCTTTAGAGTCCATATAGATATGCTTTTATTTGTTTTTGGTTTTTTGTTTTTGTTTTTGTTTTTTTTTGAGACGGAGTTTTGCTCTTGTTGCCCAGGCTGGAGTGTGATGGCATGATCTCGGCTCACCGCAACCTTGGCCTCCCAGGTTCAAGCGATTCTCCTGCCTCAGCCTCCTGAGTAGCTGGGATTACAGGCATGCGCCACCACACCCGGCTAATTTTGTATTTTTAGTAGAGACAGCGTTGGTCAGGCTGGTCTCGAACTCCCGACCTCAGGTGATCCACTTGCCTTGGCCTCCCAAAGTGCTGGGATTACAGGCGTGAGCCACCATGCCTGGCGGATATGCTTTTATTTGAAAAGTAACAGAAATTTAAAGCTATTTAAACTAATTATGCCATACAATAAGTGTGAAATCAATTTTTGTTTCTTAAGTAATTTCTTCACGAGCATATCGTATAATGCACATGTAAATAACAGCTTTGAGTGTACACTCATATTATGTGAGTAGTTACCTGTATGACACTGTCCCCAGGTCTCATGTCTGTATAAACATACACATCATAGGATATTTCAGGGAAGGTTGGCGTGTTATCATTTGCATCCATCACTTGAATATTGACGATGACTGGCTCACTTTCTTGTACACCATCAAATGCTGTTATCTTTGGGAGGAGAAAAATACACTTAATAGAGATGTTCTGCAAATATAAGTAGTACAGAGTTTGCTCTTACAGTTTAACAAGTTTCTTACAGGTAATCTTACAATTTGAAAGGGTGCAAAAATATTTTGTTGATAAAAGGAGGTAATAGAGACGTAATATTTCATATATTAAAAGTGTTCTAATATGGTAAGAAGCAAGTATTGAAGATTTTGTTTTAAGGTATTCAACTCCAGGCATATTTTAAATAATCAGATATGCAAAATATCATTTAAAGTGGGCCAATAACATTGCTGACTGTTAGGGTTAACTACAATTTAATCCTTAAAAACTTAATTGGAAAATATTATTTGCATTTACATATTTTGTATACAATAGTTCCTTTTACAGTCAATGTGTTTATACCATCAGGAAGGTAGACTTCCTAGATGTATATTGTATCACAGTAATTCACCCAATGGCAATTTTCAAAGGACTAAGTGGTATCATTTAATTGTGATATGTTATACTTTATCAATGTTGATAACGTATGTTATAAAGTATAACATACGTTATCAACATTTTAACAATTCCTGCCAAATCAGTGCTACAGCACCACCATCTTTGTCTAAATCCACTTTGTATCTAACTTTTAACAATCACATAAACTTTCCTGGAAGTTCTGATCTTTTTCTATGTAGCCTTCTCCAGAAATAATTTCTATATATCTTGCTTAATTTGTGCTTTCTCTTAGCTCATCTTTCTCCCGTGCCTGATTCAAAAATTAGGATATAATTAGAAGTTACTTTTTATCTTTATTCAACTGTCAACCCTACTATACTTGTTATTTACGTGTTTGTGTGCATGTGTATGTATGTTTATGTGTGTGTGTATTTCCCTATCTCATAAATATTTACAATCACAACTTTAATAACCTTTACTTTTTTTCCCCTTGATTAGCCTAACCCATGATTTATCTACCTCAGTGCTATTGACACCTTGGGACAGATAATTCTTTATTGTGGGAGGCTGTTCTCTGTATTACAATTAGCAGCATCCTTTATGTCTACCTACTAGATGCCTATAGTAACTACCCCTTCACAATTGTGACAAACAAAAATGCCTCCAGATGTTGCTAAATGTTCACTGGAGGGAAAATTTATTCCCACTTGAGAATCACTGGCTCAACCTTATGACTAAATTAAAAATGCAAGAACAACAACAAAAAAGGTTAGGAAATAATTCTTTATATCTCAATTTAAGACAATTATGACTGTTTAGTAAAGACTGAAATTCTCACTTTCTTTTTTTATTTTGAAAAGTTTTTTCTTCTGTGAGGAAGAATGTTAATATAGCTACAGAAATTACAAAAAAAGAGCAATACATGTAAATAATTTTTCATTGATCTTCTCTCTGGTATTGAAAATAATGTATTTTTCCCCCAAGTCATTGATTTTTTCAGTTTTAACCAGACATCTCTTTCAGTTCCATACAAACATAAATACTTACATTCATACATACGTATGTATATTTACACAAAAGCTCTTTACCGAAAAGGTGTACGTTTGCTGTTCTTCCCTGTCCACTGGTTGAAGTAAGGTGAGGTAGCGAGTAATACCAGTCTGTGTGACGGTGAAGACTGAGGTGTAGTCATTCAGAAAAAGGTGAAGCTCTGGGTCTTTTGTCTTTGAAAAAAAATGACATCATTTCAAACGTTGAATAAATAATGTAGCTATTAGTTCATTACCTAGAAGTTAATGTTTGAAATTTATAGCAAAAATCCACGTGAAAGTATTAAGAATTTCTAACGATAAAAGATATTTAACTAGATATTTACTCAAATGATCTAAACTATTCAAAAGATGGTAACCTATATCGTGGAATACAAAATACTGAAATACATACAGGTATAATCAATGTGGGAAAAAAGGAAAAATAATAGAAAAACAGAAAGAATATAAAAACTCCCAATTAAATATATTCTTACTGATTATTTGTTATCAATATTTTCCAAAATAGCATTGGACTGGAGAAATAAGAAATAAAAGCAAGAAAAGAAAATTGCATTTCAAAATTTTAGCAATAAGACTTTATAATTACTTCATTTATAGTAACAAACTGCATATATGCATATTACTATCTTGTTCTTACTTATAATGCAAAATAGAAATAAAATTGGTTATGTATTATTCTTTACCTATAAATATCATGCTTACTCTTTCTTATTTTAATGCTGTAAAATTTTCCAAATGGAAACATGTTTACTTTAATTAAAATATTTCAGATAATTTGATTTAAAATATGCATAAATTTAGCAAATGTGTCTGATAGAAAAGTCTAGAAAAAATGATATATACTTAAAAAGGAAGGGATTTCAAAATTCAAGTCTGAGAGATAATCAACTTAGCATTGAAAACCCTTTGCAATTTCACTGCCACCCCTGAAAGAGAAGACAACATACTCTAATTTAGAGAAAGAACAGCAACATAAAGTAAGAAGGCTAGCACTGATGTCTGCATAGTAGGAAAGAAAGGCAGGTGGAGCAAAGAAAAAAGGAATATTCAGAGAGTGGACTATTATGAAGGCTTTGAAAAAGAGAAAAAGGAGTGATACAGGGAGGTAAGGTGTTGTTCTAGATTATACTATCTTTTAAAGTATGCATAGAATGATATGAAATGGATTTAATATCATAAAACACTTCTTTAAGTCTGATGTCAAGGATTGAGGGAAGAGCAAAGAGTAGAAAATTGTTAAATGTGTTTAATTTGAAAATAATAGAACTCATAATTTCAAAATTTCTATGTAAAATACAAAAGTTGTAATGCACACTACTATAATAAAATGTGAACATGATTTGATCCACAATATACTTGAATCTGCCCATCTTTTAAACATTGTGATATGTGTAGATTTCAAATAACCTTGAAATAAATGGTTTCATTTGAACCTAAAACAAGTTATGTATTCATAATATCTCATTCTGTAGTAGCTTCTATGTTCAGGATTTTGACTTAAGGTCACTGTGCTACATTTATCCTGGAACAATAAGAAAGTAATACTATACATAATAATTCCAACTGGCGTATTTATTATAAAATGATCAAAAATATTGAGAAAAAGTTCAAGAGGCTTCACACTCTGATATTTTCAAACAGGCACTTTAGTTGTTTCCATTTCAGTGTCATGAACCCAATTACTCAGATAACTAGAAAGTGGGATATTCTAAAAAATCTAACATGTTAGTTTTAAAAATAAATTATTTATTTATAAAAGTCAATTAGAAAATGCATATGTCTATTTTGAATGATATTTTAAGCATTCTTATTTTACACTTCAGAGTGAATTGTGATTAAATTCAATTATTACTTTAGAGTTGATAAAAAAGTTTTAGTTAACATGCAGTTTCAGTCAAAGAAACTCTAAGTATGAATGTCTGCCATTTGTTTTGTGTTTATCCTGGATTTACCTAATCACTGGGCTTTTAAGCACATATACGCTTCTCTAAATGTACCAACAATGGTGCCATCTGGCATGCCTTAATTTATT